>NW_027051110.1:0-24570 GCF_954871325.1 Gordionus sp. m RMFG-2023 | reverse complement strand
CATTTTTTTTCTTATTTCTTTATTTAATAATAGATAAATCAGAAATTTTCTATTTATTTTTCTGATTTAAAGGGGTATTCAGATTTAACCGTCATTAATTTAAGGATATAATTCTGATTCCCTATCATTCTTGACTGGTTTTCTGTTCGTAATTTAAATTTATGAGAAAGCGAATGAATGTAATATCGATATTCAAATATTCAATTAGTTATATCGTGCTTTAGCAATATGAAAAAAAATATGATTTACTAAGTATAAAATAAATATATTTTTGAATAAATTTAATTGCCTACCAATTAAAAGACCTCTTGAAGATTTTCGATCTATAAATTGAATAAAATAAAATTTACATAATAATAATTTTTTTCTTTGAATTATATAATTTGAAATTCAATATAATTGTTAAAATGTATCTCTGAAATTTTTAAAAGAATATCTATTTCCTTTATTTTTTAAATTTCTCCTAATAAGTCATAGAGTTATTATAATTAAATGGGATTTTACAAACTAATGTACCCTAAAAACTATTCTTTTTCCCTTGAATTATATATTTAGACAAATGAATGTATAATAATATTACATTTCAATGTGTGTTTAGAAGAAGACTCATAAATTATAACATTCTCGAATTGAAAGAAAATTTCTATGAAGTATTCCAAGCTTTGATTCAAATTTGTCATTGTAAATTGGTAGTTTTCCTATTTTATTTGAAAGAGAAAAAAAAATAATAATTATCGTTTTATGAGAGATTCTTAGATATAAATATTATAAAAAAAATATAAAGTAAAAACCGTTCCATTTTTGTATTGGACAGACCCCTCTTGAATAACTTGGCTAAAATTTTTTCCATCCTCTAATATTCGCACTCTAATGATGAAACTATCTATTTTAAAGTTCGACGATTTGGGAGCTGAGAATTTTAACGTTACATTAAATTTGCCATTTCTATTATTTCCTACAAATTCAATATTTCTAAAACCATGCATTGAATATTTTTCCATTTTACAGCACGTACTACTAGGTTTGAATGCTATGTTTTTTTAAAGTAGACTATGTGTAAATTTGTTTTAAAATCAAAGGGTATAATATTTGGTAGTATTAATGGCTCGTTTTGACACGGTTTTTATAAAACGGCTAACTCAATACATAAGTGGCTTAGGCATCCATTTAAAAAATTAGGTCTATTGAGTTGGTTTTTTAAAAATCGGCTCAAATAGAGCAATATAATAACACTAATAAGGTATTTTAATCGCTATAATAAATATATAAAATAAATCTTATTTACAGTAATTATCAACATAAATTAGACTCATAAAATAAAATGTCAATTATTATTTAATATTTAATTTACTCATGATCTTTGGATTGGTCTCTAAATAAAATATTTTAAAATAAATAAAATAATCATCTTTCAATAATGACCAAAGAGGACTGAGAGTTTATTATGCTGCTTTGTATCTCAAATATATAATTAATTACAAATATTATCTTTCAAATAGGGGGCGATTCTTTTATTGCATTAAATAACATATTTAAAATATTTATTAAGTTTTATTCTATACAAGCCTTTAGCAAGCCACGTTTGTTAAGATTACAGCATTCTAAATAAATTTTAAGATTGTATATGAATTTACGAGCCTTTGCTTTGATGCAACACACAAATATAGGTCTTTTTATTTTTTATCATATCTCTGTCTAATATAATTTTATAAATTTGGTTTACGGTAAAGATAGAATATATACATCTATATATTCGTTAAAATTATAAATCTTAATATAAATTAATTTCGCCTTGAGATATAAATTTATATATTTAATCATATCATTACTATATATTTAAAATTTTTTATATATAATAAAAAAAATTCATATTTTTAACATCAGTTAATATTGTTTTAAATATATTACGATATCCAAATTTGTAAAATTTAAGAATTTTCCAACATAAGCTTGATAGATCACATATCAGTATTTTATTTTATTTTTCAAATTTTTATTTTACTGTTGTCGAATCATTTATGTATTTTATAAAATTTTAAAAACAAAATTTCTATTTATTCTCTATGCCACTTCACTACTAATTAAGAATAGATTATGATTAGTTTTTTTTTAAAAAAAAATTTAAAAAATATTCAATTTTAAGCTAATTATTTTATCAAAATTAAATCTTTTTAAAATTAAAATTTATTATTCTCTTTTGGCTTGAATATTTATACTATTCTTTATTTATTCAATGATTAGGTTATTTTTAGGTATTAGGGTTATCGAATCGAAAAACATAAACATATTTTTAATAGTTTATAAAATTTTAATAAAATTTTTAGTTTCGAAAAATTTTTTTTGCTGTAATAAATTATAATTTTTTTTGATTGTGTTTTAAATTTTAAAATTCTGGGTGACTTTCAAGTTGAGTATGAACCAAAAGCAAAATAAATTGAGCAAGACCAAAAATGGAAAGTAAAAGTAAAATAATAGGAGAAATTATTAATCTAATCAAAAATTTTAAAAGGGGTGGGGGTAATCCTTAACTAATTTAAGCAGATCTAGCACTACACTGCCTACTAAACAAAATTATTTAATCTGTATTAAATATGAGTTCGAATATAATAAAAATATAAGATGGCGATCTAGCTAAACCTCAACATATTTATCCATTGAGAATGAATTCAGATATTTAAAGAAAATATAAATCTTGTTTATCTTATATATAATAATAATAATATTGTAGTTGTTATAAAATATTTAGATTTTTTAAATATTTACTTGGAGTAGTTGTACCTATTTTTTTATTAAATATAAAATACGATTAATATAATTTATAACAAGAATAAAAGATTAAGAATTATTTGATAATTATATAAGAAATTTCATATAGCCACTAGAGGTAAAATTATAGTAATCCGATAGAGACAGATTTTAATTAAAATATTTTATTGTATCTAAGATAAGTTCTAGTAGTTTCTTTTCCAAATTGAAATATTAATAAACTAATTTTATATAAATATAAAAATATAATTATGATTAGTGTTGTACAAAAACCTCATAAAAATATTTAGGAAGATTTAAGCCTAAAACAATATTATCTAAGAGTCTCACAATTTGGTACATAGATTGTAGAAAGGTTTGCCTTCTTACAACGGACCATATAATTACGATAAAAAGTTATATCATAGTTTTATGTACATACATATCGTCTTATTAATAATTATTTATATATGTTCACAAGTTTTTTTAACTTTTAGTAGCTCGGCTAAGATTTTAATTTTTTTCAAAAAAAAAATCATTCTGTTTTATATGGTCTAACCATTAAAATTTTTGGTAAATAAAGAAAGAAAGAAAGAAAGAAAGAAAGAAAGAAAGAAAGAAAGAAAGAAAGAAAGAAAGAAAGAAAGAAAGAAAGAAGGAAGGAAGGAAGGAAGGAAGGAAGGAAGGAAGGAAGGAAGGAAGGAAGGAAGGAAGGAAGGAAGGAAGGAAGGAAGGAAGGAAGGAAGGAAGGAAGGAAGGAAGGAAGGAAGGAAGGAAGGAAGGAAGGAAGGAAGGAAGGAAGGAAGGAAGGAAGGAAGGAAGGAAGGAAGGAAGAAAGTTTGAGAAAAATAGAATGAAGGAAGAAATGAACTTGCTTTTTTAAAAACATCATAAAAATAACACAATTTAAAAAAAAATACAAATATAACAATGAAAAACCGTATACTAAACAAAAAAAGGCTAAAATAAGATGTCATAGTTCAAAAGCTGTTAGGTATTGAAAAATATTATTAATTAAAATATAAGAATTTAGAAATTAATGATGTTAATAAGAAAAATAATATATTTTTACTTACCATCAAATTGGCATAGAGTCAGAATCAATAAGGAAAAAGTCAATAGCAGTTTATTCATTTTTTTAATAAGCCAAAATTTTTTTAATACCAAATTGTATAATTTTTAATTAATAGTTTAGTAATGAATAACACTTTTAACTTATTTATAATTATATTTTTTTAATCTTTAAAAAATTAATAAAATTTATTTTTTAAATAAAATGTTTTGATGACTCGATTATATATTTTTTTAATTATTATTATTGCTTTAAACTTTTATTTATTTAAAGAGAAAGATAAAAAATTTTTTTTATTTGATTTCCAAGAAATTTGTTAACGTAAATGAGGAAAAAAATATGAATATTTACATAAGGAGAGAAAATTCTGGAAAATAAATTTATCTAAAGTTGGCTCTATTTTGATTGGATTAAATTTTGTACATTTTGTATAATTTTTAAGAAAATGATAAAAAAAAAATTATTAAATCTCTCTTGGACTTAATTAGAAAAATTGATTTTTGAATAACAAAACCCTGGAAAAATTTTACACTTGTTAAAAACATTATGTATATAATTTATTTCTATTTTAAATAAATTTAACTTTTGAACATGGCAAATATGATCTAATAATTTATTTTCCGACTAATGTATATTGTCGTATGAAGAATAGGAATCCATGGGGATATTCGGAACCTCTTGATTTTAAATCCTTTACCGAGGGCCATTTAAAAAATTTTTAAAATTCGATTTAAACGAAATGTATTCTAGAATGTATCGAGTATTTACACTATAAATTTCAGCCAATTTCAGTCATAGATATTTAGGTACTTTTTTAAAATTTATATGAAAAATCCATACAAAAATTAATAGAAATTAGAAGTAGTTTTATAGTTCATGACTCTGATTTATAGGGTAAATATTGTACACATGCTAGAATATATTTTCGGAAGGCCAAACTCTTGCTATCGCCATCTAACTCTCTAAGCTTCATTTCTTCCATTGAATAACCTTCCATTTTACAAGCTTCCTTTTTTTATCCCCTCTGCTTTCCCTTAAATTCTTTTTCTACCCTTTATTTATTTTACCTTTTTAAAAAATTAGTTATTTGCTAATACATTTTGACATCATATCATAACAGTAAATATTCAAATAAAGTAACCCATGACCGAATCGGATTTCAAAATTTTTTAAATAGCCCTTGGTAAGTGATTTAAAAATCCAAAGATTCCAAATCCCCATACGATATATATATGATTTAAAATTTCTCAGGTCGAAGTTTAATTCATATTTATTTTATGACCTAATTTTTAAAAATGCTATTTTAGGACTCTATCCTAGACTGTTAATATTATACTTAGTTTTTAGAAAATTATCTTATTCAAAACTTTCCTCAATAATTACAGGTTTAACATATATAAATATAAATTAATTTTATTACTAATGTTTTTTAATGATGGTTGTTATTATTTAAAATCACAATTGATGGATCTCAAAATTTGTACTTGTATTAATTATTAATTTATTTTTATTTCCAATATTTTAGAAAATAAATGTTTTGATTTTAATCTCTATTTTATTATCCAGATATTTTAAGCATTTAGGAAGGATCAAATAAAAATTAATTTTTATTATATTGAATAATGTTTAGTATTAATAATAATAATAATATATTCGGTCTATTTATAAATAATTTTATAAAACAAAATCCTCAGGTAGAAAAGTTGCTATTATTGGAAAAAAGATTACTTATTAATAAATAAAAAATTATATGGATAATAACAAGCTCTGTACGATTTAAGATTCTAATTCTATATGCTACTACGTTAAAGTGAAAAATAGATAACAAATTTTTTTAAACAATTTTATATTAATATTGATAAAACTAATTTATAATTTTATCATAAAATTGCACAATAGAGTAGTGTCTGTCTAATGAAAATTATTTTTCTTCTATTTTTAGACCTAACTTCTATTTTATTTAAAAAAAACTAATTATTTTTTTTTGAATAAGTCATTTTAATGTTATACCTGATTTGGATTTTTAATATATATTATTATGTCTCTGTTTGATTTAGATTTTAAAATATATTTTTTATTTCAGACAATTTTTGCATCCGTTTGGTTTTGGAAAAGGGTTGATAACATGAAACATCGGTATGATTATTGATATAATTTTAAATTTAATAAGTCTGATCGGGTTTATAAACTATTTTTAAAGTTCATTACTGATTTCTTTATAATAATATTACTATTAAAAGACCCAAGCCAGACAAAATATATCCGCTGTTTCTAAGTAAGGTTCAGGCTGGCCTGCTAGTCTGATAATTATAAACAGAAATGAATGCAGGTAATTTAAATTTTAAATATTTAAATAAAGTTTATATAATTTTAAAAGAATAATAAAAATATGCTATAAATTATTTATGACATAAAAAAAATATTTATTTACCATTGATTTGGAATATGATCAAAACCATTATGGAGAGAATCAATAGGAGTTTTATCATTTTTAGAGATTGAATTTTAAATAATTTTTTTTACCCCAATAAATATAATTAGTAAATAATTCAATTGATTCTTATAATAATTTTTTCTTCAAAATATCAAAAAATATTAAAATATTTTTGATGACTAATATTATTAATTTTATAATATTATTGCCTTTAACTCCAATTTATCTATAAAAAAAAATTTTTCATCAAATTTTTTGCTTGAGTTTCTAAGAAAATTATTAATAATAAATGGAAATAAAAAAAAAATATTTACATAAAAAAGAAAAATTTCGCAAATAAATTTTTTACCTAGAAATAATTTTTATAAACATTTTTATTTGGTACGTCATTTTAATAGAAGTAAATTTTAATTATTTTTTTTCCCCGGTTTCAATTTATCTCTTTTATTTAATTTTTTGAAAAATATATCGTTTCACCTCAGATATGGGGTGGGTCCCTATAAAGCTGCTCATTAGATAAACGGAACGATTGCGAAACCATTTGATAACAGATAAATCGAATTCATTGATCACCGTTTTTTTTCAACACAACTACCTCCCTTTTTTTATCTCTTGATCTGTCGGCAAAACGCAATTTTGAGGCGATTTACCCTAATCGTTGATACACATTGTCTTATCCTTTGCGCTAATATAACTAGTAAGTTTAAGCTAAAAAACCAATTGTCAAAGCATAAATTATAATTTTGATGCAACCCAAGTGCACAACCATGCGCAGAACTGAATTCCCACAAGTCCATATATCTGACATACCTACGGCTTGGAATTCTTCCCCATATATATTTCATAGTTATAAATAATACCATCATTTCCACATAATAAAAATTTTTTAAACCCTTATATTGTTTTATCTTAATTTGCCCCTTAAAATGAACAAATTGCTCAGACGCATAGATTTTCTCTTAAGTGTAATTTCTTTTAAAATATCTTAAGTGGTATTTTATGAAGAACATCATACCCTCCCAAAAGGATATGCTTTCGTGTTGTCTTTTAGGTAAAAACATGATTTTATGAACTCCCATCTTTTTAAATGACATAATATTAGCTACATTCGCGATTCTAGTATTAGCCGTCCAATATAAACGAGGTCTTGGCAGATTTATAATGCTCATGTAGAACAAAATTCCTATGAATTTTTCTAATTCATCTAACGATAAATTAAGGGGTCTGCTTTTATATTTTAATAATCCCAATTTGTTCTCATATCATGATTGAACATGAGTTTTCTTGGTGAAATGCCAGTCGTAATGTTTGGCATGTTTCTATATTTGAACAAAAATTTCTCCAAAGCGATATCTATGTCCATGTTATTTTGTTCCATGCACTTCTTCATATGTGATTTAAAGGTTCTTACCATCCTTTCAACTTGCCCGTTTGACTGTTGATGGTGAGCTGAAGTCTGAAAGTGATGTCTCTACAAAATATTTTGAATAGTTGACTTGTAAAGTTTGAGCCGTTATCAGATACTATTTGTTCTGGAATACCAAATAAGCTAATTGTTTTCATCAATTCTTTTTTGTAAATTCCTAGATTATTGATTTCACCGGAGTGATTATAGGAAACATACTGTACGCATCTACTATAAGCAACCAGTACTTGTTAAAAAATGGCCCAGCGTAGTCAATGTGTATTCTTTCGAATGGTTTCGTTAATGGGATTATCGGCCCAAATGTTACATGATTTACATTCTTTTACTTCGTTATCAATATCATTATTAATTCCAGGCCACCAAAGGTAATCCTTAGCTAAATATATGGTTTTGCCAGCACCCAAGTGTCCTTCGTGTAAATGTTGTAGTATTGATTTTCTTAAAACTTTAGGTATGATGATTTTATTTTCTTTAAATAGACAATTTCCCATAATACATAATTCAATCACCATATTGTTATATGTTTTATTTTTTATCGTGTCACCGTTTCTAATGTCGTTCATTATTTTCATTAATTCTCTGTCGTTAGAAGTTTCTTTTTCATTCATTTTAAAGTTAATTGGTACGTCCCATAAATCATTATTTTCTTTCATATCATCCATAATGTATATTTTCTGAAGATGTTAATGGCAATCTGGACAAACAATCTGGCACCGTGTTGTGTTTACCCGCTCTATGTAGTATTTCGAAAACGTAAGCTCCCATTGCAATATTCCACTTCTGCAACCTCATCGACATTGAATTTTCTATTAAACCTTTGGAAAATATATAAATCAACGGCTTGTGACCGGTGATGAGATTTAGTTCCGATAAGATATTCTTGAAATCTTTTCATCGCAAAAATAATCGTCAATGCTTCGCGTTCAATGTTAATGTAATTTCTTTTGGATTTAAGTAAGTATCTTGAGGCAAAAGCTATCGGCTTTTCTTTGCCATCCCCTTCAAAATAGCTCCCAAACCGCGTTTAGATGCATCTGCAGCTATACCTATATATAAATCATGATTGAAAAAGTTTAATGTGGGAGGTTGACTGATTAAAGTTTTTAATTTTTTATAACATTCTTGATGTTCGGTATCCCAAGACCATTTATCTTTGTTAATTATTTTGTATAGTGGATCTGCCAGATCCGCAAAACTGTTTAAAAATTTACGGTAATAGCTCGCCATGCCTAAGAAAGTAGATAATTCTTCTGAATTTTTTGGATCCGGCATATCAATATTTGCTTTTATTTTATCATCGTTGGGATGTGTGCCATGTTTGTCTATATCATATCCCAAAAACCGTATTTTATCTTGCATGAACAAACTTTTGTCGAAATTGGGGGTTAATCCATACTTGATGATTTTTTCGAAAACTTTTTTAATATTCTCCAAATGTATCTCATCGTTATCACCTGTAATTAACAAGTCGTCAATATAGAATATAACATCTTTTAAATCTCCAAAAACCTGTTCCATAGTCTGTTGGAATATGGCTGAAGACGTTTTCAGTCCGAACGGAAGTCTCGTGAATCTAAAGTATCTTTTATGCGTAAATATAGTTAGCAAATCTCTTGAGTCTTTGTGAATAGGAATTTACAGGAAGGCTTGTTTGAAATCAATCTTACTAAATTTTTTTCCTCCAGCTAACTTGGCACAAATCGTTAATTCTAGGTATGGGGTATTTGAAATCTTCAAGCGCTGGGTTAACTATGTCTTTGAAGTCGGCGCACAATCTGAGACTACCATTGTTAAAAACTGGTGTGAAAGGACTCCCCATCTAACGTCTTTTACCGGCTCGATGATTTTGTTTTCCAGCCAGGTATTTAATTCTTTAGTTAAATATCTACTCTAGAATAAGATACCCTTCTCGGTGGTATAATTTTTGGCTTAGCATTTGACTTTAGTCGTAACCTGACTTGTGTTTTTATAACAGGTTTATTATTTAATTTAGACTTACATTACAATTGGACATTAATTCCGCCAAATCGTTTTTATGATCCGTGTCTATTAAGCTATAAATCTTTCAAGTATGTTTTTAAAATGTTTCAACCAAGATCTTCCTAATAAAGGCATCTTGTTACTGTTTACTATCAATGCATCTAAAATTTTAGAACTTCCTTCGTATTCTATTCAGTCGTGTTGAGCCTATCACTTGTATGGTATTGCCGTCGTAACCAGATAACTGAATATTGGACTTCGTAATGTTTTTTATGCCCACTTTCTCAATCATATATTTTGGTAGAATTGTGAATTTCGTGCCCGTATCCACTTGTAGTGAAGTCAAGATGTTATTAATTTTAATGTTCACCATGTATGCGTCATCTTTAACATTTTATACTTTGTTCTACGTTATTTATATCAATATTTAACAAATGATAATCTTTCTTATCGATTGATATAATTTTGTCGTCTTCGATCTAATATTAGTTGGTTTTCGATCATAAACTTTCTTACCTTGTCTTGTTCCCTCCAAATGTTTTAGATCGGATTGTGTATTTTCTTTGATAACAATCTTATGTATAGATGTTTCGATGTCTGTTTCGTCTAATTCTTTGCCTGCCTTTATAATGTCATCTAAAATGAGTAAATCTATAATTCTGCATTTAATTTCAGAGCTTGATTGATTTTTCTAAAACCTTGTCGTAGCCGATAAAGTTGCAGTCCATATTGAGTTGACAAATACGGGTAACCCAATCAAAAAAATTTTCTCTCTCTTTTTGAACCGCTGCATTGAATTCGCTAATTTTTTTGTTTCAAATCTTGGAAGGCTGTAATAATCTAAGTTTGTTGATGAGTATCAACAATTTTGAAAATAAGTCAGCTGGTAAATTATAAAGTAAGGTCGTGGCATTGTCCTCATATGTGCTGTTATTATTTTTAAAAGTAAGTTCAATTTTGGTTTAATATGTATCGATGTTTCTTATATATTTAGGAAATTCGTATTTATACGATATAGTATCATTAAAAACATTAATTTTTTTTATCTTTCTTCATATTTAATTAATTGGGAAAAAAAATTTTACTTGTTTTTTTTTATATAATTTAATATTTATATTAAGAAATATGAAATTATATTTTAATAAAATTTTAATTTACAAAGAAATTTACAAAGATAGCTACTGCCACCATGTTAAGCTAGGCAAAAAAAATTAGAGGAAAAGCAAATTATATTTTAATTTATAATTTATTCTAAAAATATTTATTAACTGTCTAGTACAATAATTTTATAGGTTTATATAGTTTACAAAATTTATCAATTAATTTATGTCGAATTATTGAGTTAATTTTATAAAACGAGTCCGCGAGGTTAAAGTTAATATAATATAAAGAATAAAAAAAAATCAATCTTTTATTTAATAGATCGCGATTAGTTAATAGATATGGATCAATTTGGACATCACAACAGAAATATAAAAGTATTAAGAAGAGCTTCTAGTTAGAATATACAAAACACTAGCACATTAAATTGCACATACAAAAAATTAGTTTAGGCTAGATTTATATTAAAAAATTTCTCATGGAAACATAAAAATCTCAGATAAGAGTTTTTTTTTTCTAATGTAATATATCATCCTTGTTATTTGATAGCTTGCTTAAACCATTAAATATTTTTACATCTTCCTTAATAAATATTTTAAGACATTATACTTATAAGTTCTATTACTAATAAATTTTAATTTGTCATTAAATAATATTGTTGTTACCAAGTCTGGCCTTTTTCTTCCCATCTTCAGAAATCATAAATAAAAAGTGCAAATTTTATTAAGAATAAAGATGGTTACATAAATTTTATAAAAAAATATTAATCGTCAAACATAAGGTAAATTTTTGAAATAACATTGACAATATGTATTCATATGATCTTTACAAATAAATTTTTAACAATTTAAACAAATAAATGTTTACGTCCTTCACTTAATAATCATAACATCTTCCCTTTTTATGAACATACCCAATGTTGTTACGTAATAATCTACATATACCATCATTCTCAGATCTAAGGATCATATATATAGTTATCAGTTCAATTGCTAATAATTTTATAAATTTTTATATTCAATAAATTATTAGCTTTATAAACTAGTAGGGAATAAAAATGAATGGGCTGGGTTATTGACGGATAGAATTAATAATACATAAAGTATAGTGTTTTTATAAAACCTCTCGCTCGCCAGTATTTATAGATCTTTATTTTAATATTCAACAACATATATTTTGGGTTAGGTCTTATTGGGCGACCTTTGTAAAAATTCATAATATATCGGGCCAAGAAAAAGCTAAATTCCGGCTAGGCGGGTTAATTTAGTCATTTGTAAACTCCAAGTTTATATTTAGATGTAAGTTGTCCAAATTATAAAAAAAAATATAATAGACAAGTTGGGCATAATACTGGCCCGGTTAAAAATAATTATTGTTCATCATATATATTGGCATATAGATAGAACTAATGCGAAAAGAAATTGTTAGAAGTTTAGTATATATATATAAAAGAGGCAGGGTTATATGTTTGGGTCTAAAGACAAAAACTATTTCATTTTTTATGCTAATTGTTTCACATTTGGTGGTATGTATTTCTATTAAAGTATTAAATGCTGATGATCAAATTTTTTTAAAAAATTTCCATAGATTTTTGATCATTAAAATACATTAAGATATTTCAAATGAAGTTTATTGAGAAAGTTCAAAATTCTTTTATATAAAGTCTTTTATAAGTAAGTAAATCTTTTGTTATTTTATAATCTTTGATGAAGTTATATTTTTAAAAAGGATCATATTCAATATTGTCTATCTAGAACCATTTTTGCTCAAAATTTTGGGTTAATAAAATGTTCAAACGCTCATTTTTTTTATTAAACCACGGTTTCTATACACACTATCTTTTACAAATTTATTTAGTAGTTGTAGCTCCGCAGTCAACATAAAATGATAAAAAAGAATGTTTATGCCTATAATACATATATCTTAGCTACCTAATAAAAATATTTCAGGGATTATGGCCTATCTAGAATAATTCCTAAAGACACCAAAAGTAACTGACTACTCTTAAACTAATGATTAGGCTATCTAATAATACAATTAATAAAAAATAAAATTGATTGCTAAAGGCAAAACACCCTCTATGTATAATTTAAACTATATTAATAATTTTAAGTGATAGTTTCTAATTTAAATATATCTAAAAGTATTAAAACTTAGTGGTATCCATTTTGCCAAAATATTAATTTAAAATTACAAAATTGTATATAAATATCTGTTATTATATTTACATAAAAAATAATTCCTTTACTTATAAAAATAATCTCTTTTTATATATATAACGTAAATCAATTGTTTCCAATCACGTTATCTAATTAACAACATTTAATGTATTATTACAATCTCCTTTAACCTTATACAATAAAAATATGTTAAAACAAAAATACATGTTAACAATATACATATCTAAAAAAAACAAAAAGTCAAAAAATTTATAATTATAAAATCTAATCCCTTTTATACTTTTTTGAGACCAAGAAATCACTATAGTTCTACACGTGATATATAAAATCAGGTGACTATTTATAAATTTGATAAATATTAAACAATATAATTTTAAGATTTAAATAATTTTAAATAATAATATGACAATAATAAAATCTATAAGATCTATATAACATATCGATCGTTCTTGATGATATTCTTGATAATCCTCATTTCTAAGAATAATTTCTACACGTTATGATCTTTTTATTATAATGAAATTCGTTTATATGTAAAATTTTATATTAATCAATATAAATATATTTTTTTATAATTATTTTGATAGGTTATCGTTTTTATAATATTCTTTATTCTTATTATAACATTCATTTTTTCATTTTAAATTTATTAACAAATATTGAGATTTTTTAATTTTACCTTATATGAATTCCAAAAAATTAGACTGAAATGGCTTCATCTTTTTTATATGAAAAATTTATTTTTGCATGTCACATGTAGACCTGTTAGCCGCCGGTATTTTTATTCACTCCGGAAAAGCCGCCGATTTTTATTATGGCGGCGGCGTGGCGTGTGTGATTTTTAGAAAGCATATTAATTATATTTATATATTAAATTATTATTATTTTAATTTGAATATTAACATTAAATCTAATTTATAATTTGTTTCATCCCACCCCTTATTATTTTGTGTTTTTTAAATATCGTTTTAAAGTATTATTTAATATATAATAAAACTTTATTAGAAAGGTTAAACTAAATCAAATTTATAATTTGTTTCATTCCAGCTCTAATTATTTTGTTTTTAAATATCTTAAATATAAACTTAATATACAATTTATTAAATTAATTATGTAAAGCTTTAATTTGAAAGTTAAAACTATATTTAATTTATAATTTGTTTCATGCTAGCCCTAACTATTTTAATGTTTTTATATATTTTTCTAATGTTTATAATAACTATGAAATCTAATAAGGCGAAATTATGTTTTGATGTCTGCTTAGATTTAATGCCATTTGATTCTATAAACAATTAAGAAATGACAGACTTTCTAAAGGTTTAAAATTATATAAAATGATTATTAAAAAATAAATTGTTCAAAAATTAGAAATATAAGATAATTGATTCCTCGTCAGAATTGCCAAATAGGACAACCATTTGTCGGGATGCACTAGACGATGTTTATTTATCTATGAAGGCAAATGTTATAAATTTGATTGACTCTGAACCAAAATTTTGTTCTATCACTTTTGATTTGTGGACCGATCATTTCAAGCGTCGAAATTATATCACATTTAGTCTTCATCATTTAGATGAAAATTTTGATTTAAAATATTTTACCCTCAATTAGAAATGTGACTCAAAAGCATACTGGGGAAACAATATTATCTGAGATTGATAGTATTGAAGAGGAGTTCCATTTAAAAGCCAAAATAATACAAATGGTAACTGATGCTGGGGCCAATGTCAAAAGAAGCGTCAGATTAGAGGATTATGAGCATTATTTATACTTAGGGCATGGACTTCATTATTTGGTTACAGTTGTTGGCATAAAAAAGTTCAAGATTGATATTCTCATTAAAATAATTAGAGAAATTATTTCGGCCCTCAGATATTGAGTAGCTGATTTGGAATGTGAAATTGAGGCTGAACATGGTAAATATCTGCAGACAATTTATGAGACAGGTAATATCTTGAATATTGATGATTCTGATCAATATCTTACCATTTTAATATGTCTGATGAATCGGATAATAGAAATGACATTGCACCAACCAATCCAATTAATGCAAAAACTTTAAAAATAAATTGCCCTACCCGCTAGCATAGCATATTAATTATGCTAGGAAGTATTCGCATTGTAAACAAAATTCCTATAAATAATGTTCTAAATAAAATAGGAAAACAATCTTTAAAACTCTTTAATAATGAATAGGATATGATAGATGAGCTTTAAGTAAATCCATTCCAAAAGTCAGTGGAATTTCTTTCCTCCCAAAAAGGATCTACAATAAACTCAGGGTTATCATTTAGCAGTGAAATAGAAGCTCATATACACAATAAATCTGATTGCTCAGATATAATATGCTTAAAAGAAAATATAAAAAAAAGCTTGATCATAGGTTTCCGATCACTGAACTTCAAGTTATTTTATATTTTATTAATAAAATTATATTCAAACATTAGATATTAGCAACTCTACTTGATTAGGATTTCAAAATCCCAATATTGTTTCACAATATTTAAATTCAAATTCTACGAAATCATTGCAATTTCTAATACGATATTTAAAACTTTTAAAGCATAATAGAAATGCTCAGCGTGAAATTCAAGTCTAGGATGGTACATCATGCTCTTATATAGCGAAATTAGCTCGAAAACATTCCCTTTTAACGATTATAACAATATTACTAATCTTAAACAAGAATGCCATATTTTGCTCAGATAAAATATTATTTCAGAAGAGGATGCATTGCTCTTGGAAGAAAAAGCGACTGGAAATTCTTATGCATGCTAATTTAGCTAGGAAGGTTCTTTGCATACCTGCAACCAGTACACTCAGCAAAAGAATTTTTTCCATTGCTGGATTAATACTCAATGCTAAAAGGTTATGTCCTACAAATCTTGATAAAATACTGTTTATTCATGACAATTATAATTTTGCTAAATCTGAATTCTAACTTATTATATTTCATACTTCATATTTTGCCTGCATTCCAAATTTATTTTAATTATAATAAAAATCAATAGATTATTTCTTATATGTGTTGTTGATATGACTCTGATTGAGTAAAAATAAAAATACAATTCCTTAGTCTATTTCTGAGAAATGAGAAAATACATAAATTTAAATTGGAGTGAGACGGGAAATAATTTAAGATCAATTAAACTATGTTAGCAATGTGTTAGAAAAGATCGCCTACATAAATTATAAAAAAATGTAATACATTAATTTATAAATTAAATTCATTAAAAAAAATTTTTAAATAAATATTTTGCCGCCGCCGCCAAAAATTTATTAGACGGCGGCAAAATAGGCGCACCGCCGAACGCCGATAAAAAATTTTAAAAAACCGCCCCCGTTGATTGAGACATCGGCGCACAGGTCTAGTCATAGGTCCCATATTCAACTTTTTATAAACATAGAATTTTATCTCTTTGTCTCTTAAATAGCGTAGACTAAAGCCAATTCATCTTTTAGTTTGTTATTCCCATAATATCTTGTTGCTGTTTCCAATAAAATTATTTTCACCCCAAATAGAATTATATTAATTATTAGCAAATAATCTTCACTAGAATAAAGTGGAGAACCAGAGTGTTAAGAGTCTCGCCATATTTACTCCATATCTCATTATATTAAATGGTATTAGTAGATATATTATTATAACTTCTTATGATAATAATAATTCTATGATTCTCACAATCTTAAAAAAATATATATAATTTGAATACTGAGAAATAAAAAGATATTTTTTTTAATAAATAGTACGAGGTTAACTTACAATCCAAGTCATATATTATAAAAATTGAATTTGTTAATAAATCTATTTAAAAAGTACGCCGAATTCTTAAATATAATTAAATAATATAATATCTTAATATAAATAAATAAATTAATGTTTCTAATAAATAAATTTGGTTTAAGAATAGATATGGGGCCTTAGACACATTTTAAAAAATTTTGAATTATGAGATTTCAAACATTAAAATATTTTCTTTTTCAGACGTGAAAGTCTCCTCAAATTATAAATATTTCTATAAGATTTCATAATAATTCGCTTAAGTATAATATAAATTTTGAATCTTTTATTATTATTATAAAATTATTTTATAACATAATAAATTTTAATAAAGAGTTTTTAAAGCACCTTTAAAGCAAGAGGGTTAGCTCTGAATAATTACGATTTATTGAAATCAAAAAATATTTATATCCCAGCATAAAGCAAAGAAAAATACATTACAAAATAACCCAATTTTAATTTTTAACATAAGTATACATTATAATCACAATTTTTTGAAATAAAAAAATATTTATATCCCAGCATAAAGCAAAGGAAAATGCATTATAAAATAATCCAATTACAATTTTTAACATAAGTAAATAATATAATGACAATTTTTTTGAAATAAAATATTTATATCCCGGCATAAAGCAAAGAAAAATATATTATAAAAAGACTTCCATTATTTATACATTAAAATCATAATTTATTAATTTAAAAATATTCAGGAGAAGTTATGAAACGCGAATCTTTTCTGTAAAAATTTCTTTTCCCAGGGTCTTGTATTAACGATACTTCATATTCTAACTTTGGTTCCACATTAATAAATGTATGATTGTTTTTTCCTGATATTGGCTGTATATATATATTAAATAGATTAAATTAATCTGATGTATGAAATTGTTTCTCATTAAAAATTAAAAAAAAAATGATTAAGAATAGACCATGTGAGGCGCAATGTTAAAAGAGACCTTTAACCTTGAGGGTATTATTATTATTATTATACTTATTATACCTCTTAATCTATCTAGTTTCAAATCTTGTTACATTTTATAAATAAAAAAATCTTGTTTATTTACCTCAAACGTCATTATTTGTAAATAGTTTCTTGAGTGGGGATATTTGATCAAAAGTATGTATGACAAAATACCTTCAATATCCTTGAAAACATTATAGAATATTTGTATACCCAATTTGCCGTTCACTTTAACCATTTTCACACTATTTATCTTAAAAGGCAAATCATCTGTAAAGAGGTGCATATGTTTTTAAATATTAATTTAAAATAAAACTTTCAATAAAATTACATTACAATTGTAATAAGGTTATCACCGTCAGAGGTCAGGGAATTGCAAAATATTTTATTTTACTGTTCGGGAACTTATTTTAGCGAATTAAATAAATTTATTAATTTTTTTAAAAAAATAAAATATTTTTAAGGGTCTGGTGGTATAACTCATACATAATTAGATAACCAGCTGGACTAAAAAATTCTTTCAAAATTTTACAAGGGACCATTCTAGGTCAGTCTGTGCAAAACATATCTTTTAAATAATAAGAGCCGTGGCACAGAAAAATTGTAGCGTTTTATGAAAAAGCGCAAAACTCCATGAGGTGGAATCAAATTTACAACTAAATAAGATTTATGAGTTATGCACCTTTTTTATCTATATATTTCCAGATTATCAATATAATTTTAAAAATTTTAGGTTATATCCTAGCAGAATATAACCACCATTATTATTTCTATTTTCAAATTTAAGATGGATCTATATATTGGAATTAATCAGGCATATTGTAGTAACAAGGATATATCTTGTATTCCTTTTAATTTTTTTACAAAGAAAATCGAGAGCGTTTTTATTGCTTATCCTCAACAGAAAATATCATGTATTCTTTTTTAATTTTTTTATATTAAAATTAATTAAAAAGGGTAGCCTCAAAAGCAATTCTTATCCGCTTATAAATTTTTATCAACAGTAAATCTTATACGGACCATTTTAGATTTTTATAATTATTATTTATTCAATTTTTTTGGTCAGTAAATAATAAATCAAACTAGGTAGCCTCAACAACAAACCTTATACACTTATTTTTATCTTTCTTCATCAGTGAAATTCTATTTGATGCTTTTAATTTTTACCCAAAATTTTAGAGACATTTACACAAATAAAAAACAAAATCATCATCCACTAATTAAAGGCAACATCATCATTAATAACAGTATATTATATTTTATGCTTTCAATTTTTTTAACCTTATAAAAATTTTAAATTTACGACATATTTTGGGCTAAGAAAAGACAACATCTTTATCATCAAATAAAAGGAGGTCACGTGGTGATATAATTTTAAAAATACTTAAAAACAGACAAAATTTTTGATATTATAAATTTTATTACACTATTGTTTCTTTTTATATGGCTTCAAATGCTGTCTTAAAACCCTAAGTTGACAACTTAAATTATAAAAAAAAATTTATATTTCATATTTCATATTTGTTTCTTATTTCTCTTCTCTTCTATTCATTCCTTTTTTCTCTTCTTTGCTTCCCTATAATTTATCTCCCATCTACGATTTGGGTGCAAAAGCAGTTGACAAACGGGAGCTCTGATGTTAATGATTGGGAATCATTTTTTTTCTTATTTCTTTATTTAATAATAGATAAATCAGAAATTTTCTATTTATTTTTCTGATTTAAAGGGGTATTCAGATTTAACCGTCATTAATTTAAGGATATAATTCTGATTCCCTATCATTCTTGACTGGTTTTCTGTTCGTAATTTAAATTTATGAGAAAGCGAATGAATGTAATATCGATATTCAAATATTCAATTAGTTATATCGTGCTTTAGCAATATGAAAAAAAATATGATTTACTAAGTATAAAATAAATATATTTTTGAATAAATTTAATTGCCTACCAATTAAAAGACCTCTTGAAGATTTTCCATCTATAAATTGAATAAAATAAAATTTACATAATAATAATTTTTTTCTTTGAATTATATAATTTGAAATTCAATATAATTGTTAAAATGTATCTCTGAAATTTTTAAAAGAATATCTATTTCCTTTATTTTTTAAATTTCTCCTAATAAGTCATAGAGTTATTATAATTAAATGGGATTTTACAAACTAATGTACCCTAAAAACTATTCTTTTTCCCTTGAATTATATATTTAGACAAATGAATGTATAATAATATTACATTTCAATATGTGTTTAGAAGAAGACTGATAAATTATAACATTCTCGAATTGAAAGAAAATTTCTATGAAGTATTCCAAGCTTTGATTCAAATTTGTCATTGTAAATTGGTAGTTTTCCTATTTTATTTGAAAGAGAAAAAAAAATAATAATTATCGTTTTATGAGAGATTCTTAGATATAAATATTATAAAAAAAATATAAAGTAAAAACCGTTCCATTTTTGTATTGGACAGACCCCTCTTGAATAACTTGGCTAAAATTTTTTCCATCCTCTAATATTCGCACTCTAATGATGAAACTATCTATTTTAAAGTTCGACGATTTGGGAGCTGAGAATTTTAACGTTACATTAAATTTGCCATTTCTATTATTTCCTACAAATTCAATATTTCTAAAACCATGCATTGAATATTTTTCCATTTTACAGCACTTACTATTAGGTTTGAATGCTATGTTTTTTTAAAAGTAGACTATGTGTAAATTTGTTTTAAAATCAAAGGGTATAATATTTGGTAGTATTAATGGCTCGTTTTGACACGGTTTTTATAAAACGGCTAACTCAATACATAAGTGGCTTAGGCATCCATTTAAAAAATTAGGTCTATTGAGTTGGTTTTTTAAAAATCGGCTCAAATAGAGCAATATAATAACACTAATAAGGTATTTTAATCGCTATAATAAATATATAAAATAAATCTTATTTACAGTAATTATCAACATAAATTAGACTGATAAAATAAAATGTCAATTATTATTTAATATTTAATTTACTCATGATCTTTGGATAGGTCTCTAAATAAAATATTTTAAAATTAATAAAAAATTAACTTTCAATAATGACCATATAGGATTGAGTTATGCTGCTTTGTATCTCAAATAAATAATTAATTACAAATATTATCTTTCAAATAGGGGGCGATTCTTTTATTGCATTAAATAACATATTAAAAAATCTCTATCAAGTTTTATTTTATGCAAGTCGGTATTTTAATCGCTATATTAAATAATATAAATTAAATCTTATTTACAGTAATTATCAACATAAATTAGACTGATAAAATAAAATGTCAATTATTATTTAATATTTAATTTACTCATGATCTTTGGATTGGTCTCTAAATAAAATATTTTAAAATAAATAAAATAATCATCTTTCAATAATGACCAAAGAGGATTGAGAGTTTATTATGCTGCTTTGTTTCTCAAATAAATAATTAATTACAAATATTATCTTTCAAATAGAGGGCGATTCTTTTATTGCACTAAATAACATATTTAAAAAATGTCTATCAAGTTTTATTCTATACGAGTCTGTAGCAAACCAAGTTTGTTAACACTACAGTTCTAAACAAATTATAAGATTGTATATGAATTTACGAGCCTTTGCTTTGATGCAACACACAAATATAGGTCTTTTTATTTTTATCATATCTCTGTATTATACAATTTTATAAATTTGGTTTACGGTAAAAATAGAATATATACATCTATATATTTGTTAAAGTTATAAATCTTAATATAAATTAATTTCGTCTTGAGATATAAATTTATATATTTAATCATATCATTACTATATATTTGAAATTTTTTATATATAATAAAAAAAATTCATATTTTTAACATCAGTTAATATTGTTTTGAATATATTACGATATCCAAATTTGTAAAATTTATGAATTTTCCAACATAAGCTTGATAGATCACATATCAGTATTTTATTTTATTTTTCAAATTTTTATTTTACTGTTGTCGAATCATTTATGTATTTTATAAAATTTTAAAAACAAAATTTCTATTTATTCTCTATGCCACTTCACTACTAATTAAGAATAGATTATGATTAGTTTTTTTTTAAAAAAAAATTTAAAAAATATTCAATTTTAAGCTAATTATTTTATCAAAATTAAATCTTTTTTAAAATTAAAATTTATTAATCTCTTTTGGCTTGAATATTTATACTATTCTTTATTTATACAATGATTAGGTTATTTTTAGGTATTAGGTTTATTAAATCGAAAAACGAAAATAAGGTTTTTAATAAAATTTTTACTTTTTTTGGTGTAATAAATTATAATTTTTTTTGATTGTGTTTTAAATTTTAAAATTCTGGGTGACTTTCAAGTTGAGTATGAACCAAAAGCAAAATAAATTGAGCAAGACCAAAAATGGAAAGTAAAAGTAAAATATTAGGAGAAATTATTAATCTAATCAAAAATTTTAAAAGGGGTGGGGGTAATCCTTAACTAATTTAAGCAGATCTAGCACTACACTGCCTACTAAACAAAATTATTTAATCTGTATTAAATATGAGTTCGAATATAATAAAAATATAAGATGGCGATCTAGCTAAACCTCAACATATTTATCCATTGAGAATGAATTCAGATATTTAAAGAAAATATAAATCTTGTTTATCTTATATATAATAATAATAATATTGTAGTTGTTATCAAATATTTAGATTTTTTAAATATTTACTTGGAGTAGTTGTACCTATTTTTTTATTAAATATAAAATACGATTAATATAATTTATAACAAGAATAAAAGATTAAGAATTATTTGATAATTATATAAGAAATTTCATATAGCCACTAGAGAATTATAGTAATCCGATAGAGACAGATTTTAATTAAAATATTTTATTGTATCTAAGATAAGTTCTAGTAGTTTCTTTTCCAAATTGAATTAAACTAATTTTATATAAATATAAAAATATAATTATGATTAGTGTTGTACAAAAACCTCATAAAAATATTTAGGAAGATTTAAGCCTTAAACAATATTATCTAAGAGTCTCACAATTTGGTACATAGGTTGTAGAAAAGTTTGCCTTCTTACAACGGACCATATAATTACGATAAAAAGTTATATCATAGTTTTATGTACATACATATCGTCTTATTAATAATTATTTATATATTTTCACAAGTTTTTTTAAAGCTCGGCTAAGATTTAAAATTTTTTTTTAAAAAAAATCATTCTATTTTATATGGTCTAACCATTAAAATTTTTGGTAAATAAATAAAGAAAGAAAGAAAGAAAGAAAGAAAGGAAGGAAGGAAGGAAGGAAGGAAGGAAGGAAGGAAGGAAGGAAGGAAGGAAGGAAGGAAGGAAGGAAGGAAGGAAGGAAGGAAGGAAGGAAGGAAGGAAGGAAGGAAGGAAGGAAGGAAGGAAGGAAGGAAGGAAGGAAGGAAGGAAGGAAGGAAGGAAGGAAGGAAGGAAGGAAGGAAGGAAAGAAAGAAAGGAAAGAAAGAAAGAAAGAAAGAAAGAAAGAAAGAAAGAAAGAATGAAGGAAGAAAGGAACTTGCTTTTTTAAAAACATCATAAAAATAACACAATTAAAAAAAATACAAATATAACAATGAAAAACCTTATACTAAACAAAAAAAGGCTAAAATAAGATGTCATAGTTCAAAAGCTGTTAGGTATTGAAAAATATTATTAATTAAAATATAAGAATTTAGAAATTAATGATGTTAATAAGAAATATATATATATTTTTACTTACCATCAAATTGGCATAGAGTCAGAATCAATAAGGAAATAGTAAATAGCAGTTTATTCATTTTTTAAATAAGCCAAATTTTTTTTAATACCAAATTGTAAAATTATTAATTAATAGTTTAATAATGAATAACTTTTAACTTATTTATAATTATATTTTTTTAATCTTTAAAAATTAATAAAATTTATTTTTTAAATAAAATGTTTTGATGACTCGAATATATATTTTTATAATTATTATTGTTGCTTTAAACTTTTATTTATTTATAGAGAAAGATAAAAAAATTTTTTTGTTTGATTTCCAAGAAATTTGTTAACGTAAATGAGGAAAAAAATATGAATATTTACATAAGGAGAGAAAATTCTGGAAAATAAATTTATCTAAAGTTGGCTCTATTTTGATTGGATTAAATTTTGAACATTTTGTATAATTTTTAAGAAAATGATAAAAAAAAATTTATTAAATCTCTCTTGGACTTAATTAGAAAAATTGATTTTTGAATAACAAAACCCTGGAAAAATTTTACACGTGTTAAAAACATTATGTATATAATTTATTTCTATTTTAAATAAATTTAACTTTTGAACATGGCAAATATGATCTAATAATTTATTTTCCGACTAATTAGTATATTGTCGTATGGAGAATAGGAATCCATGGGGATATTCGGAACCTCTTGATTTTAAATTCTTTACCGAGGGCCATTTAAAAAATTTTTAAAATTCGATTTAAACGAAATGTATTCTAGAATGTATCGAGTATTTACACTATAAATTTCAGC
The DNA here is from genome assembly GCF_954871325.1 of Gordionus sp. m RMFG-2023. Lineage (NCBI taxonomy): Eukaryota > Metazoa > Nematomorpha > Gordioida > Chordodea > Parachordodidae > Gordionus > Gordionus sp. m RMFG-2023. Next base: position 370 of record NW_027051110.1, on the reverse strand, counting down.
CAATTTCAGTCATAGATATTTAGGTACTTTTTTAAAATTTATATGAAAAATCCATACAAAAATTAATAGAAATTAGAAGTAGTTTTATAGTTCATGACTCTGATTTATAGGGTAAATATTGTACACATGCTAGAATATATTTTCGGAAGGCCAAACTCTTGCTATCGCCATCTAACTCTCTAAGCTTCATTTCTTCCATTGAATAACCTTCCATTTTACAAGCTTCCTTTTTTTATCCCCTCTGCTTTCCCTTAAATTCTTTTTCTACCCTTTATTTATTTTACCTTTTTAAAAAATTAGTTATTTGCTAATACATTTTGACATCATATCATAACAGTAAATATTCAAATAAAGTAACCCATGACCGAAT
>NW_027051109.1:0-25443 GCF_954871325.1 Gordionus sp. m RMFG-2023 | reverse complement strand
GTTCTTGATGATATTCTTGATAATCCTCATTTCTAAGAATAATTTCTACACGTTATGATCTTTTTATTATAATGAAATTCGTTTATATGTAAAATTTTATATTAATCAATATAAATATATTTTTTTATAATTATTTTGATAGGTTATCGTTTTTATAATATTCTTTATTCTTATTATAACATTCATTTTTTCATTTTAAATTTATTAACAAATATTGAGATTTTTTAATTTTACCTTATATGAATTCCAAAAAATTAGACTGAAATGGCTTCATCTTTTTTATATGAAAAATTTATTTTTGCATGTCACAGGTAGACCTGTTAGCCGCCGGTATTTTTATTCACTCCGGAAAAGCCGCCGATTTTTATTATGGCGGCGGCGTGGCGTGTGTGATTTTTAGAAAGCATATTAATTATATTTATATATTAAATTATTATTATTTTAATTTGAATACTAACATTAAATCTAATTTATAATTTGTTTCATCCCACCCCTTATTATTTTGTGTTTTTTAAATATCGTTTTAAAGTATTATTTAATATATAATTTTTAAAACTTTATTAGAAAGGTTAAACTAAATCAAATTTATAATTTGTTTCATTCCAGCTCTAATTATTTTGTTTTTAAATATCTTAAATATAAACTTAATATACAATTTATTAAATTAATTATGTAAAGCTTTAATTTGAAAGTTAAAACTATATTTAATTTATAATTTGTTTCATGCTAGCCCTAACTATTTTAATGTTTTTATATATCTTTCTAATGTTTATAATAACTATGAAATTTAATAAGGCGAAATTATGTTTTGATGTCTGCTTAGATTTAATGCCATTTGATTCTATAAACAATAAAGGAATGACAGACTTTCTAAAGGTTTAAAATTATATAAAATGATTATTAAAAAATAAATTGTTCAAAAATTAGAAATATAAGATAATTGATTCCTCGTCAGAATTGCCAAATAGGACAACCATTTGTCGGGATGCACTAGACGATGTTTATTTATCTATGAAGGCAAATGTTATAAATTTGATTGACTCTGAACCAAAATTTTGTTCTATCACTTTTGATTTGTGGACCGATCATTTCAAGCGTCGAAATTATATCACATTTAGTCTTCATCATTTAGATGAAAATTTTGATTTAAAATATTTTACCCTACAATTAGAAATGTGACTCAAAAGCATACTGGGGAAACAATATTATCTGAGATTGATAGTATTGAAGAGGAGTTCCATTTAAAAGCCAAAATAATACAAATGGTAACTGATGCTGGGGCCAATGTCAAAAGAAGCGTCAGATTAGAGGATTATGAGCATTATTTATACTTAGGGCATGGACTTCATTATTTGGTTACAGTTGTTGGCATAAAAAAGTTACAAGATTGATATTCTCATTAAAATAATTAGAGAAATTATTTCGGCCCTCAGATATTGAGTAGCTGATTTGGAATGTGAAATTGAGGCTGAACATGGTAAATATCTGCAGACAATTTATGAGACAGGTAATATCTTGAATATTGATGATTCTGATCAATATCTTACCATTTTAATATGTCTGATGAATCGGATAATAGAAATGGCATTGCACCAACCAATCCAATTAATGCAAAAACTTTAAAAATAAATTGCCCTACCCGCTAGCATAGCATATTAATTATGCTAGGAAGTATTCGCATTGTAAACAAAATTCCTATAAATAATGTTCTAAATAAAATAGGAAAACAATCTTTAAAACTCTTTAATAATGAATAGGATATGATAGATGAGCTTTAAGTAAATCCATTCCGAGAGTCGGTGGAATTTCTTTCCTCCCAAAAAGGATCTACAATAAACTCAGGGTTATCATTTAGCAGTGAAATAGAAGCTCATATACACAATAAATCTGATTGCTCAGATATAATATGCTTAAAAGAAAATATGAAAAAAAGCTTGATCATAGGTTTCCGATCACTGAACTTCAAGTTATTTTATATTTTTATTAATAAAATTATATTCTAAACATTAGATATTAGCAACTCTACTTGATCTAGGATTTCAAAATCCCAATATTGTTTCACAATATTTAAATTCAAATTCTACAAAATCATTGCAATTTCTAATACGACATTTAAAACTTTTAGAGCATAATAGAAATGCTCAGCGTTAAATTCAAGTCTAGGATGGTACATCATGCTCTTATATAGCGAAATTAGCTCGAAAACATTCCCTTTTAACGATTATAACAATATTACTAATCTTAAACAAGTATGCCATATTTTGCTCAGCTAAAATATTATTTCAGAAGAGGATGCATTGCTCTTGGAAGAAAAAGCGACTGGAACTTCCTATGCATGCTAATTTAGCTAGGAAGGTTCTTTGCATACCTGCAACCAGTACACTCAGCAAAAGAATTTTTTCCATTGCTGGATTAATACTCAATGCTAAAAGGTTATGTCCTACAAATCTTGATAAAATACTGTTTATTCATGACAATTATAATTTTGCTAAATCTGAATTCTAACTTATTATATTTCATACTTCATATTTTGCCTGCATTCCAAATTTATTTTAATTATAATAAAAATTAATAGATTATTTCTTATATGTGTTGTTGATATGACTCTGATTGAGTAAAAATAAAAATACAATTCCTTAGTCCATTTCTGAGAAATGAGAAAATACATAAATTTAAATTGGAGTGAGACGGGAAATAATTTAAGATCAATTAAACTATGTTAGCAATGTGTTAGAAAAGATCGCCTACATAAATTATAAAAAAATGTAATACATTAATTTATAAATTAAATTCATTAAAAAAAAATTTTTAAATAAATATTTTGCCGCCGCCGCCAAAAATTTATTAGACGGCGGCAAAATAGGCGCACCGCCGAACGCCGATAAAAAATTTTAAAAAAACCGCCTCCGTTGATTGAGACATCGGCGCACAGGTCTAGTCATAGGTCCCATATTCAACTTTTTATAAACATAGAATTTTATCTCTTTGTCTCTTAAATAGCGTAGACTAAAGCCAATTCATCTTTTAGTTTGTTATTCCCATAATATCTTGTTGCTGTTTCCAATAAAATTATTTTCACCCCAAATAGAATTATATTAATTATTAGCAAATAATCTTCACTAGAATAAAGTGGAGAACCAGAGTGTTAAGAGTCTCGCCATATTTACTCCATATCTCATTATATTAAATGGTATTAGTAGATATATTATTATAACTTCTTATGATAATAATAATTCTATGATTCTCACAATCTTAAAAAAATATATATAATTTGAATACTGAGAAATAAAAAGATATTTTTTTTAATAAATAGTACGAGGTTAACTTACAATCCAAGTCATATATTATAAAAATTGAATTTGTTAATAAATCTATTTAAAAAGTACGCCGAATTCTTAAATATAATTAAATAATATAATATCTTAATATAAATAAATAAATTAATGTTTCTAATAAATAAATTTGGTTTAAGAATAGATATGGGGCCTTAGACACATTTTAAAAAATTTTGAATTATGAGATTTCAAACATTAAAATATTTTCTTTTTCAGACGTGAAAGTCTCCTCAAATTATAAATATTTCTATAAGATTTCATAATAATTCGCTTAAGTATAATATAAATTTTGAATCTTTTATTATTATTATAAAATTATTTTATAACATAATAAATTTTAATAAAGAGTTTTTAAAGCACCTTTAAAGCAAGAGGGTTAGCTCTGAATAATTACGATTTATTGAAATCAAAAAATATTTATATCCCAGCATAAAGCAAAGAAAAATACATTACAAAATAACCCAATTTTAATTTTTAACATAAGTATACATTATAATCACAATTTTTTGAAATAAAAAAATATTTATATCCCAGCATAAAGCAAAGGAAAATGCATTATAAAATAATCCAATTACAATTTTTAACATAAGTAAATAATATAATGACAATTTTTTTGAAATAAAATATTTATATCCCGGCATAAAGCAAAGAAAAATATATTATAAAAAGACTTCCATTATTTATACATTAAAATCATAATTTATTAATTTAAAAATATTCAGGAGAAGTTATGAAACGCGAATCTTTTCTGTAAAAATTTCTTTTCCCAGGGTCTTGTATTAACGATACTTCATATTCTAGCTTTGGTTCCACATTAATAAATGTATGATTGTTTTTTCCTGATATTGGCTGTATATATATATTAAATAGATTAAATTAATCTGATGTATGAAATTGTTTCTCATTAAAAATTAAAAAAAAAATGATTAAGAATAGACCATGTGAGGCGCAATGTTAAAAGAGACCTTTAACCTTGAGGGTATTATTATTATTATTATACTTATTATACCTCTTAATCTATCTAGTTTCAAATCTTGTTACATTTTATAAATAAAAAAATCTTGTTTATTTACCTCAAACGTCATTATTTGTAAATAGTTTCTTGAGTGGGGATATTTGATCAAAAGTATGTATGACAAAATACCTTCAATATCCTTGAAAACATTATAGAATATTTGTATACCCAATTTGCCGTTCACTTTAACCATTTTCACACTATTTATCTTAAAAGGCAAATCATCTGTAAAGAGGTGCATATGTTTTTAAATATTAATTTAAAATAAAACTTTCAATAAAATTACATTACAATTGTAATAAAGGTTATCACCGTCAGAGGTCAGGGAATTGCAAAATATTTTATTTTACTGTTCGGGAACTTATTTTAGCGAATTAAATAAATTTATTAATTTTTTAAAAAAAAAATAAAAATATTTTTAAGGGTCTGGTGGTATAACTCATACATAATTAGATAACCAGCTGGACTAAAAAATTCTTTCAAAATTTTACAAGGGACCATTCTAGGTCAGTCTGTGCAAAACATATCTTTTAAATAATAAGAGCCGTGGCACAGAAAAATTGTAGCGTTTTATGAAAAAGCGCAAAACTCCATGAGGTGGAATCAAATTTACAACTAAATAAGATTTATGAGTTATGCACCTTTTTTATCTATATATTTCCAGATTATCAATATAATTTTAAAAATTTTAGGGTTATATCCTAGCAGAATATAACCACCATTATTATTTCTATTTTCAAATTTAAGATGGATCTATATATTGGAAATTAATCAGGCATATTGTAGTAACAAGGATATATCTTGTATTCCTTTTAATTTTTTTACAAAGAAAATCGAGAGCGGTTTTTTATTGCTTCAACATCCTCAACAGAAAATATCATGTATTCTTTTTTAATTTTTTTATATTAAAATTAATTAAAAAGGGTAGCCTCAAAAGCAATTCTTATCCGCTTATAAATTTTTATCAACAGTAAATCTTATACGGACCATTTTAGATTTTTATAATTATTATTTATTCAATTTTTTTGGTCAGTATATATATATAAATCAAACTAGGTAGCCTCAACAACAAACCTTATACACTTTTTAATTTTTATCTTTCTTCATCAGTGAAATTCTATTTGATGCTTTTAATTTTTACCCAAAATTTTAGAGACATTTACACAAATAAAAAACAAAATCATCATCCACTAATTAAAGGCAACATCATCATTAATAACAGTATATTATATTTTATGCTTTCAATTTTTTTAACCTTATAAAAATTTTAAATTTACGACATATTTTGGGCTAAGAAAAGACAACATCTTTATCATCAAATAAAAGGAGGTCACGTGGTGATATAATTTTAAAAATACTTAAAAACAGACAAAATTTTTGATATTATAAATTTTATTACACTATTGTTTCTTTTTATATGGCTTCAAATGCATGTGTCTTAAAACCCTAAGTTGACAACTTAAATTATAAAAAAATATTTCATATTTCATATTTCCTATTTGTTTCTTATTTCTCTTCTCTCTTCTATTCATTCCTTTTTTCTTCTTTGCTTTGCTTCCCTATAATTTATCTCCCATCTTCACGATTTGGAGTGCATAAGCAGTTGACAAACGGGAGCTCTGATGTTAATGATTGGGAATCATTTTTTTTCTTATTTCTTTATTTAATAATAGATAAATCAGAAATTTTCCCTTATTTATCTGGTTTAGGCTGATTTATCTCTCATCAAAAAAGGGGTATTCAGATTTAACCGTCATTAATTTAAGGATATAATTCTGATTCCCTATCATTCTTGACTGGTTTTCTGTTCGTAATTTAAATTTATGAGAAAGCGAATGAATGTAATATCGATATTCAAATATTCAATTAGTTATATCGTGCTTTAGCAATATGAAAAAAAATATGATTTACTAAGTATAAAATAAATATATTTTTGAATAAATTTAATTGCCTACCAATTAAAAGACCTCTTGAAGATTTTCGATCTATAAATTGAATAAAATAAAATTTACATAATAATAATTTTTTTCTTTGAATTATATAATTTGAAATTCAATATAATTGTTAAAATGTATCTCTGAAATTTTTAAAAGAATATCTATTTCCTTTATTTTTTAAATTTCTCCTAATAAGTCATAGAGTTATTATAATTAAATGGGATTTTACAAACTAATGTACCCTAAAAACTGATTCTTTTTCCCTTGAATTATATTATTTAGACAAATGAATGTATAATAATATTACATTTCAATGTGTGTTTAGAAGAAGACTGATAAATTATAACATTCTCGAATTGAAAGAAAATTTCTATGAAGTATTCCAAGCTTTGATTCAAATTTGTCATTGTAAATTGGTAGTTTTCCTATTTTATTTGAAAGAGAAAAAAAAATAATAATTATCGTTTTATGAGAGATTCTTAGATATAAATATTATAAAAAAAATATAAAGTAAAAACCGTTCCATTTTTGTATTGGACAGACCTCTCTTGAATAACTTGGCTAAAATTTTTTCCATCCTCTAATATTCGCACTCTAATGATGAAACTATCTATTTTAAAGTACGACGATTTGGGAGCTGAGAATTTTAACGTTACATTAAATTTGCCATTTCTATTATTTGCCTACAAATTCAATATTTCTAAAACCATGCATTGAATATTTTTCCATTTTACAGCACGTACTACTAGGTTTGAATGCTATGTTTTTTTAAAGTAGACTATGTGTAAATTTGTTTTAAAATCAAAATGTATAATATTTGGTAGTATTAATGGCTCGTTTTGACACGGTTTTTATAAAACGGCTAACTCAATACATAAGTGGCTTAGGCATCCATTTAAAAAATTAGGTCTATTGAGTTGGTTTTTTAAAAATCGGCTCAAATAGAGCAATATAATAACACTAATAAGGTATTTTAATCGCTATAATAAATATATAAAATAAATCTTATTTACAGTAATTATCAACATAAATTAGACTGATAAAATAAAATGTCAATTATTATTTAATATTTAATTTACTCATGATCTTTGGATTGGTCTCTAAATAAAATATTTTAAAATAAATAAAATAATCATCTTTCAATAATGACCAAAGAGGACTGAGAGTTTATTATGCTGCTTTGTATCTCAAATATATAATTAATTACAAATATTATCTTTCAAATAGGGAGCGATTCTTTTATTGCATTAAATAACATATTTAAAAAATCTCTATTAAGTTTTATTCTATACAAGTCTGTAGCAAACCAAGTTTGTTAACACTACAGCATTCTAAACAAATTATAAGATTGTATATGAATTTACGAGCCTTTGCTTTGATGCAACACACAAATATAGGTCTTTTTATTTTTTATCATATCTCTGTCTAATATAATTTTATAAATTTGGTTTACGGTAAAGATAGAATATATACATCTATATATTCGTTAAAATTATAAATCTTAATATAAATTAATTTCGCCTTGAGATATAAATTTATATATTTAATCATATCATTACTATATATTTAAAATTTTTTATATATAATAAAAAAAATTCATATTTTTAACATCAGTTAATATTGTTTTAAATATATTACGATATCCAAATTTGTAAAATTTAAGAATTTTCCAACATAAGCTTGATAGATCACATATCAGTATTTTATTTTATTTTTCAAATTTTTATTTTACTGTTGTCGAATCATTTATGTATTTTATAAAATTTTAAAAACAAAATTTCTATTTATTCTCTATGCCACTTCACTACTAATTAAGAATAGATTATGATTAGTTTTTTTTTAAAAAAAAATTTAAAAAATATTCAATTTTAAGCTAATTATTTTATCAAAATTAAATCTTTTTTAAAATTAAAATTTATTAATCTCTTTTGGCTTGAATATTTATACTATTCTTTATTTATTCAATGATTAGGTTATTTTTAGGTATTAGGGTTATCGAATCGAAAAACATAAACATATTTTTAATAGTTTATAAAATTTTAATAAAATTTTTAGTTTCGAAAAATTTTTTTTGCTGTAATAAATTATAATTTTTTTTGATTGTGTTTTAAATTTTAAAATTCTGGGTGACTTTCAAGTTGAGTATGAACCAAAAGCAAAATAAATTGAGCAAGACCAAAAATGGAAAGTAAAAGTAAAATAATAGGAGAAATTATTAATCTAATCAAAAATTTTAAAAGGGGTGGGGGTAATCCTTAACTAATTTAAGCAGATCTAGCACTACACTGCCTACTAAACAAAATTATTTAATCTGTATTAAATATGAGTTCGAATATAATAAAAATATAAGATGGCGATCTAGCTAAACCTCAACATATTTATCCATTGAGAATGAATTCAGATATTTAAAGAAAATATAAATCTTGTTTATCTTATATATAATAATAATAATATTGTAGTTGTTATAAAATATTTAGATTTTTTAAATATTTACTTGGAGTAGTTGTACCTATTTTTTTATTAAATATAAAATACGATTAATATAATTTATAACAAGAATAAAAGATTAAGAATTATTTGATAATTATATAAGAAATTTCATATAGCCACTAGAGGTAAAATTATAGTAATCCGATAGAGACAGATTTTAATTAAAATATTTTATTGTATCTAAGATAAGTTCTAGTAGTTTCTTTTCCAAATTGAAATATTAATAAACTAATTTTATATAAATATAAAAATATAATTATGATTAGTGTTGTACAAAAACCTCATAAAAATATTTAGGAAGATTTAAGCCTAAAACAATATTATCTAAGAGTCTCACAATTTGGTACATAGATTGTAGAAAGGTTTGCCTTCTTACAACGGACCATATAATTACGATAAAAAGTTATATCATAGTTTTATGTACATACATATCGTCTTATTAATAATTATTTATATATGTTCACAAGTTTTTTTAACTTTTAGTAGCTCGGCTAAGATTTTAATTTTTTTCAAAAAAAAAATCATTCTGTTTTATATGGTCTAACCATTAAAATTTTTGGTAAATAAAGAAAGAAAGAAAGAAAGAAAGAAAGAAAGAAAGAAAGAAAGAAAGAAAGAAAGAAAGAAAGAAAGAAAGAAAGAAAGAAAGAAAGAAAGAAAGAAAGAAAGAAAGAAAGAAAGAAAGAAAGAAAGAAGGAAGGAAGGAAGGAAGGAAGGAAGGAAGGAAGGAAGGAAGGAAGGAAGAAGGAAGGAAGGAAGGAAGGAAGGAAGGAAGGAAGGAAGGAAGGAAGGAAGGAAGGAAGGAAGGAAGGAAGGAAGGAAGGAAGGAAGGAAGGAAGGAAGGAAGGAAGGAAGGAAGGAAGGAAGGAAGGAAGGAAGGAAGGAAGGAAGGAAGGAAGGAAGGAAGGAAGAAAGTTTGAGAAAAATAGAATGAAGGAAGAAATGAACTTGCTTTTTTAAAAACATCATAAAAATAACACAATTTAAAAAAAAATACAAATATAACAATGAAAAACCGTATACTAAACAAAAAAAGGCTAAAATAAGATGTCATAGTTCAAAAGCTGTTAGGTATTGAAAAATATTATTAATTAAAATATAAGAATTTAGAAATTAATGATGTTAATAAGAAAAATAATATATTTTTACTTACCATCAAATTGGCATAGAGTCAGAATCAATAAGGAAAAAGTCAATAGCAGTTTATTCATTTTTTTAATAAGCCAAAATTTTTTTAATACCAAATTGTATAATTTTTAATTAATAGTTTAGTAATGAATAACACTTTTAACTTATTTATAATTATATTTTTTTAATCTTTAAAAAATTAATAAAATTTATTTTTTAAATAAAATGTTTTGATGACTCGATTATATATTTTTTTAATTATTATTATTGCTTTAAACTTTTATTTATTTAAAGAGAAAGATAAAAAATTTTTTTTATTTGATTTCCAAGAAATTTGTTAACGTAAATGAGGAAAAAAATATGAATATTTACATAAGGAGAGAAAATTCTGGAAAATAAATTTATCTAAAGTTGGCTCTATTTTGATTGGATTAAATTTTGTACATTTTGTATAATTTTTAAGAAAATGATAAAAAAAAAATTATTAAATCTCTCTTGGACTTAATTAGAAAAATTGATTTTTGAATAACAAAACCCTGGAAAAATTTTACACTTGTTAAAAACATTATGTATATAATTTATTTCTATTTTAAATAAATTTAACTTTTGAACATGGCAAATATGATCTAATAATTTATTTTCCGACTAATGTATATTGTCGTATGAAGAATAGGAATCCATGGGGATATTCGGAACCTCTTGATTTTAAATCCTTTACCGAGGGCCATTTAAAAAATTTTTAAAATTCGATTTAAACGAAATGTATTCTAGAATGTATCGAGTATTTACACTATAAATTTCAGCCAATTTCAGTCATAGATATTTAGGTACTTTTTTAAAATTTATATGAAAAATCCATACAAAAATTAATAGAAATTAGAAGTAGTTTTATAGTTCATGACTCTGATTTATAGGGTAAATATTGTACACATGCTAGAATATATTTTCGGAAGGCCAAACTCTTGCTATCGCCATCTAACTCTCTAAGCTTCATTTCTTCCATTGAATAACCTTCCATTTTACAAGCTTCCTTTTTTTATCCCCTCTGCTTTCCCTTAAATTCTTTTTCTACCCTTTATTTATTTTACCTTTTTAAAAAATTAGTTATTTGCTAATACATTTTGACATCATATCATAACAGTAAATATTCAAATAAAGTAACCCATGACCGAATCGGATTTCAAAATTTTTTAAATAGCCCTTGGTAAGTGATTTAAAAATCCAAAGATTCCAAATCCCCATACGATATATATATGATTTAAAATTTCTCAGGTCGAAGTTTAATTCATATTTATTTTATGACCTAATTTTTAAAAATGCTATTTTAGGACTCTATCCTAGACTGTTAATATTATACTTAGTTTTTAGAAAATTATCTTATTCAAAACTTTCCTCAATAATTACAGGTTTAACATATATAAATATAAATTAATTTTATTACTAATGTTTTTTAATGATGGTTGTTATTATTTAAAATCACAATTGATGGATCTCAAAATTTGTACTTGTATTAATTATTAATTTATTTTTATTTCCAATATTTTAGAAAATAAATGTTTTGATTTTAATCTCTATTTTATTATCCAGATATTTTAAGCATTTAGGAAGGATCAAATAAAAATTAATTTTTATTATATTGAATAATGTTTAGTATTAATAATAATAATAATATATTCGGTCTATTTATAAATAATTTTATAAAACAAAATCCTCAGGTAGAAAAGTTGCTATTATTGGAAAAAAGATTACTTATTAATAAATAAAAAATTATATGGATAATAACAAGCTCTGTACGATTTAAGATTCTAATTCTATATGCTACTACGTTAAAGTGAAAAATAGATAACAAATTTTTTTAAACAATTTTATATTAATATTGATAAAACTAATTTATAATTTTATCATAAAATTGCACAATAGAGTAGTGTCTGTCTAATGAAAATTATTTTTCTTCTATTTTTAGACCTAACTTCTATTTTATTTAAAAAAAACTAATTATTTTTTTTTGAATAAGTCATTTTAATGTTATACCTGATTTGGATTTTTAATATATATTATTATGTCTCTGTTTGATTTAGATTTTAAAATATATTTTTTATTTCAGACAATTTTTGCATCCGTTTGGTTTTGGAAAAGGGTTGATAACATGAAACATCGGTATGATTATTGATATAATTTTAAATTTAATAAGTCTGATCGGGTTTATAAACTATTTTTAAAGTTCATTACTGATTTCTTTATAATAATATTACTATTAAAAGACCCAAGCCAGACAAAATATATCCGCTGTTTCTAAGTAAGGTTCAGGCTGGCCTGCTAGTCTGATAATTATAAACAGAAATGAATGCAGGTAATTTAAATTTTAAATATTTAAATAAAGTTTATATAATTTTAAAAGAATAATAAAAATATGCTATAAATTATTTATGACATAAAAAAAATATTTATTTACCATTGATTTGGAATATGATCAAAACCATTATGGAGAGAATCAATAGGAGTTTTATCATTTTTAGAGATTGAATTTTAAATAATTTTTTTTACCCCAATAAATATAATTAGTAAATAATTCAATTGATTCTTATAATAATTTTTTCTTCAAAATATCAAAAAATATTAAAATATTTTTGATGACTAATATTATTAATTTTATAATATTATTGCCTTTAACTCCAATTTATCTATAAAAAAAAATTTTTCATCAAATTTTTTGCTTGAGTTTCTAAGAAAATTATTAATAATAAATGGAAATAAAAAAAAAATATTTACATAAAAAAGAAAAATTTCGCAAATAAATTTTTTACCTAGAAATAATTTTTATAAACATTTTTATTTGGTACGTCATTTTAATAGAAGTAAATTTTAATTATTTTTTTTCCCCGGTTTCAATTTATCTCTTTTATTTAATTTTTTGAAAAATATATCGTTTCACCTCAGATATGGGGTGGGTCCCTATAAAGCTGCTCATTAGATAAACGGAACGATTGCGAAACCATTTGATAACAGATAAATCGAATTCATTGATCACCGTTTTTTTTCAACACAACTACCTCCCTTTTTTTTATCTCTTGATCTGTCGGCAAAACGCAATTTTGAGGCGATTTACCCTAATCGTTGATACACATTGTCTTATCCTTTGCGCTAATATAACTAGTAAGTTTAAGCTAAAAAACCAATTGTCAAAGCATAAATTATAATTTTGATGCAACCCAAGTGCACAACCATGCGCAGAACTGAATTCCCACAAGTCCATATATCTGACATACCTACGGCTTGGAATTCTTCCCCATATATATTTCATAGTTATAAATAATACCATCATTTCCACATAATAAAAATTTTTTAAACCCTTATATTGTTTTATCTTAATTTGCCCCTTAAAATGAACAAATTGCTCAGACGCATAGATTTTCTCTTAAGTGTAATTTCTTTTAAAATATCTTAAGTGGTATTTTATGAAGAACATCATACCCTCCCAAAAGGATATGCTTTCGTGTTGTCTTTTAGGTAAAAACATGATTTTATGAACTCCCATCTTTTTAAATGACATAATATTAGCTACATTCGCGATTCTAGTATTAGCCGTCCAATATAAACGAGGTCTTGGCAGATTTATAATGCTCATGTAGAACAAAATTCCTATGAATTTTTCTAATTCATCTAACGATAAATTAAGGGGTCTGCTTTTATATTTTAATAATCCCAATTTGTTCTCATATCATGATTGAACATGAGTTTTCTTGGTGAAATGCCAGTCGTAATGTTTGGCATGTTTCTATATTTGAACAAAAATTTCTCCAAAGCGATATCTATGTCCATGTTATTTTGTTCCATGCACTTCTTCATATGTGATTTAAAGGTTCTTACCATCCTTTCAACTTGCCCGTTTGACTGTTGATGGTGAGCTGAAGTCTGAAAGTGATGTCTCTACAAAATATTTTGAATAGTTGACTTGTAAAGTTTGAGCCGTTATCAGATACTATTTGTTCTGGAATACCAAATAAGCTAATTGTTTTCATCAATTCTTTTTTGTAAATTCCTAGATTATTGATTTCACCGGAGTGATTATAGGAAACATACTGTACGCATCTACTATAAGCAACCAGTACTTGTTAAAAAATGGCCCAGCGTAGTCAATGTGTATTCTTTCGAATGGTTTCGTTAATGGGATTATCGGCCCAAATGTTACATGATTTACATTCTTTTACTTCGTTATCAATATCATTATTAATTCCAGGCCACCAAAGGTAATCCTTAGCTAAATATATGGTTTTGCCAGCACCCAAGTGTCCTTCGTGTAAATGTTGTAGTATTGATTTTCTTAAAACTTTAGGTATGATGATTTTATTTTCTTTAAATAGACAATTTCCCATAATACATAATTCAATCACCATATTGTTATATGTTTTATTTTTTATCGTGTCACCGTTTCTAATGTCGTTCATTATTTTCATTAATTCTCTGTCGTTAGAAGTTTCTTTTTCATTCATTTTAAAGTTAATTGGTACGTCCCATAAATCATTATTTTCTTTCATATCATCCATAATGTATATTTTCTGAAGATGTTAATGGCAATCTGGACAAACAATCTGGCACCGTGTTGTGTTTACCCGCTCTATGTAGTATTTCGAAAACGTAAGCTCCCATTGCAATATTCCACTTCTGCAACCTCATCGACATTGAATTTTCTATTAAACCTTTGGAAAATATATAAATCAACGGCTTGTGACCGGTGAGGAGATTTAGTTCCGATAAGATATTCTTGAAATCTTTTCATCGCAAAAATAATCGTCAATGCTTCGCGTTCAATGTTAATGTAATTTCTTTTGGATTTAAGTAAGTATCTTGAGGCAAAAGCTATCGGCTTTTCTTTGCCATCCCCTTCAAAATAGCTCCCAAACCGCGTTTAGATGCATCTGCAGCTATACCTATATATAAATCATGATTGAAAAAGTTTAATGTGGGAGGTTGACTGATTAAAGTTTTTAATTTTTTATAACATTCTTGATGTTCGGTATCCCAAGACCATTTATCTTTGTTAATTATTTTGTATAGTGGATCTGCCAGATCCGCAAAACTGTTTAAAAATTTACGGTAATAGCTCGCCATGCCTAAGAAAGTAGATAATTCTTCTGAATTTTTTGGATCCGGCATATCAATATTTGCTTTTATTTTATCATCGTTGGGATGTGTGCCATGTTTGTCTATATCATATCCCAAAAACCGTATTTTATCTTGCATGAACAAACTTTTGTCGAAATTGGGGGTTAATCCATACTTGATGATTTTTTCGAAAACTTTTTTAATATTCTCCAAATGTATCTCATCGTTATCACCTGTAATTAACAAGTCGTCAATATAGAATATAACATCTTTTAAATCTCCAAAAACCTGTTCCATAGTCTGTTGGAATATGGCTGAAGACGTTTTCAGTCCGAACGGAAGTCTCGTGAATCTAAAGTATCTTTTATGCGTAAATATAGTTAGCAAATCTCTTGAGTCTTTGTGAATAGGAATTTACAGGAAGGCTTGTTTGAAATCAATCTTACTAAATTTTTTTCCTCCAGCTAACTTGGCACAAATCGTTAATTCTAGGTATGGGGTATTTGAAATCTTCAAGCGCTGGGTTAACTATGTCTTTAAAGTCGGCGCACAATCTGAGACTCCCATTGTTAAAAACTGGTGTGAAAGGACTCCCCATCTAACGTCTTTTACCGGCTCGATGATTTTGTTTTCCAGCCAGGTATTTAATTCTTTAGTTAAATATCTACTCTAGAATAAGATACCCTTCTCGGTGGTATAATTTTTGGCTTAGCATTTGACTTTAGTCGTAACCTGACTTGTGTTTTTATAACAGGTTTATTATTTAATTTAGACTTACATTACAATTGGACATTAATTCCGCCAAATCGTTTTTATGATCCGTGTCTATTAAGCTATAAATCTTTCAAGTATGTTTTTAAAATGTTTCAACCAAGATCTTCCTAATAAAGGCATCTTGTTACTGTTTACTATCAATGCATCTAAAATTTTAGAACTTCCTTCGTATTCTATTCAGTCGTGTTGAGCCTATCACTTGTATGGTATTGCCGTCGTAACCAGATAACTGAATATTGGACTTCGTAATGTTTTTTATGCCCACTTTCTCAATCATATATTTTGGTAGAATTGTGAATTTCGTGCCCGTATCCACTTGTAGTGAAGTCAAGATGTTATTAATTTTAATGTTCACCATGTATGCGTCATCTTTAACATTTTATACTTTGTTCTACGTTATTTATATCAATATTTAACAAATGATAATCTTTCTTATCGATTGATATAATTTTGTCGTCTTCGATCTAATATTAGTTGGTTTTCGATCATAAACTTTCTTACCTTGTCTTGTTCCCTCCAAATGTTTTAGATCGGATTGTGTATTTTCTTTGATAACAATCTTATGTATAGATGTTTCGATGTCTGTTTCGTCTAATTCTTTGCCTGCCTTTATAATGTCATCTAAAATGAGTAAATCTATAATTCTGCATTTAATTTCAGAGCTTGATTGATTTTTCTAAAACCTTGTCGTAGCCGATAAAGTTGCAGTCCATATTGAGTTGACAAATACGGGTAACCCAATCAAAAAAATTTTCTCTCTCTTTTTGAACCGCTGCATTGAATTCGCTAATTTTTTTGTTTCAAATCTTGGAAGGCTGTAATAATCTAAGTTTGTTGATGAGTATCAACAATTTTGAAAATAAGTCAGCTGGTAAATTATAAAGTAAGGTCGTGGCATTGTCCTCATATGTGCTGTTATTATTTTTAAAAGTAAGTTCAATTTTGGTTTAATATGTATCGATGTTTCTTATATATTTAGGAAATTCGTATTTATACGATATAGTATCATTAAAAACATTAATTTTTTTATCTTCCTTCATATTTAATTAATTGGGAAAAAAAATTTTACTTGTTTTTTTTTATATAATTTAATATTTATATTAAGAAATATGAAATTATATTTTAATAAAATTTTAATTTACAAAGAAATTTACAAAGATAGCTACTGCCACCATGTTAAGCTAGGCAAAAAAAATTAGAGGAAAAGCAAATTATATTTTAATTTATAATTTATTCTAAAAATATTTATTAACTGTCTAGTACAATAATTTTATAGGTTTATATAGTTTACAAAATTTATCAATTAATTTATGTCGAATTATTGAGTTAATTTTATAAAACGAGTCCGCGAGGTTAAAGTTAATATAATATAAAGAATAAAAAAAAATCAATCTTTTATTTAATAGATCGCGATTAGTTAATAGATATGGATCAATTTGGACATCACAACAGAAATATAAAAGTATTAAGAAGAGCTTCTAGTTAGAATATACAAAACACTAGCACATTAAATTGCACATACAAAAAATTAGTTTAGGCTAGATTTATATTAAAAAATTTCTCATGGAAACATAAAAATCTCAGATAAGATTTTTTTTTTCTAATGTAATATATCATCCTTGTTATTTGATAGCTTGCTTAAACCATTAAATATTTTTACATCTTCCTTAATAAATATTTTAAGACATTATACTTATAAGTTCTATTACTAATAAATTTTAATTTGTCATTAAATAATATTGTTGTTACCAAGTCTGGCCTTTTTCTTCCCATCTTCAGAAATCATAAATAAAAAGTGCAAATTTTATTAAGAATAAAGATGGTTACATAAATTTTATAAAAAAATATTAATCGTCAAACATAAGGTAAATTTTTGAAATAACATTGACAATATGTATTCATATGATCTTTACAAATAAATTTTTAACAATTTAAACAAATAAATGTTTACGTCCTTCACTTAATAATCATAACATCTTCCCTTTTTATGAACATACCCAATGTTGTTACGTAATAATCTACATATACCATCATTCTCAGATCTAAGGATTATATATATAGTTATCAGTTCAATTGCTAATAATTTTATAAATTTTTATATTCAATAAATTATTAGCTTTATAAACTAGTAGGGAATAAAAATGAATGGGCTGGGTTATTGACGGATAGAATTAAAAATACATAAAGTATAGTGTTTTTATAAAACCTCTCGCTCGCCAGTATTTATAGATCTTTATTTTAATATTCAACAACATATATTTTGGGTTAGGTCTTATTGGGCGACCTTTGTAAAAATTCATAATATATCGGGCCAAGAAAAAGCTAAATTCCGGCTAGGCGGGTTAATTTAGTCATTTGTAAACTCCAAGTTTATATTTAGATGTAAGTTGTCCAAATTATAAAAAAAAATATAATAGACAAGTTGGGCATAATACTGGCCCGGTTAAAAATAATTATTGTTCATCATATATATTGGCATATAGATAGAACTAATGCGAAAAGAAATTGTTAGAAGTTTAGTATATATATATAAAAGAGGCAGGGTTATATGTTTGGGTCTAAAGACAAAAACTATTTCATTTTTTATGCTAATTGTTTCACATTTGGTGGTATGTATTTCTATTAAAGTATTAAATGCTGATGATCAAATTTTTTTAAAAAATTTCCATAGATTTTTGATCATTAAAATACATTAAGATATTTCAAATGAAGTTTATTGAGAAAGTTCAAAATTCTTTTATATAAAGTCTTTTATAAGTAAGTAAATCTTTTGTTATTTTATAATCTTTGATGAAGTTATATTTTTAAAAAGGATCATATTCAATTTTGTCTATCTAGAACCATTTTTGCTCAAAATTTTGGGTTAATAAAATGTTCAAACGCTCATTTTTTTTATTAAACCACGGTTTCTATACACACTATCTATTACAAATTTATTTAGTAGTTGTAGCTCCGCAGTCAACATAAAATGATAAAAAAGAATGTTTATGCCTATAATACATATATCTTAGCTACCTAATAAAAATATTTCAGGGATTATGGCCTATCTAGAATAATTCCTAAAGACACCAAAAGTAACTGACTACTCTTAAACTAATGATTAGGCTATCTAATAATACAATTAATAAAAAATAAAATTGATTGCTAAAGGCAAAACACCCTCTATGTATAATTTAAACTATATTAATAATTTTAAGTGATAGTTTCTAATTTAAATATATCTAAAAGTATTAAAACTTAGTGGTATCCATTTTGCCAAAATATTAATTTAAAATTACAAAATTGTATATAAATATCTGTTATTATATTTACATAAAAAATAATTCCTTTACTTATAAAAATAATCTCTTTTTATATATATAACGTAAATCAATTGTTTCCAATCACGTTATCTAATTAACAACATTTAATGTATTATTACAATCTCCTTTAACCTTATACAATAAAAATATGTTAAAACAAAAATACATGTTAACAATATACATATCTATAAAAAAAACAAAAAGTCAAAAAATTTATAATTATAAAATCTAATCCCTTTTATACTTTTTTGAGACCAAGAAATCACTATAGTTCTACACGTGATATATAAAATCAGGTGACTATTTATAAATTTGATAAATATTAAACAATATAATTTTAAGATTTAAATAATTTTAAATAATAATATGACAATAATAAAATCTATAAGATCTATATAACATATCGATCGTTCTTGATGATATTCTTGATAATCCTCATTTCTAAGAATAATTTCTACACGTTATGATCTTTTTATTATAATGAAATTCGTTTATATGTAAAATTTTATATTAATCAATATAAATATATTTTTTTATAATTATTTTGATAGGTTATCGTTTTTATAATATTCTTTATTCTTATTATAACATTCATTTTTTCATTTTAAATTTATTAACAAATATTGAGATTTTTTAATTTTACCTTATATGAATTCCAAAAAATTAGACTGAAATGGCTTCATCTTTTTTATATGAAAAATTTATTTTTGCATGTCACATGTAGACCTGTTAGCCGCCGGTATTTTTATTCACTCCGGAAAAGCCGCCGATTTTTATTATGGCGGCGGCGTGGCGTGTGTGATTTTTAGAAAGCATATTAATTATATTTATATATTAAATTATTATTATTTTAATTTGAATACTAACATTAAATCTAATTTATAATTTTTTTCATCCCACCCCTTATTATTTTGTGTTTTTTAAATATCGTTTTAAAGTATTATTTAATATATAATAAAACTTTATTAGAAAGGTTAAACTAAATCAAATTTATAATTTGTTTCATTCCAGCTCTAATTATTTTGTTTTTAAATATCTTAAATATAAACTTAATATACAATTTATTAAATTAATTATGTAAAGCTTTAATTTGAAAGTTAAAACTATATTTAATTTATAATTTGTTTCATGCTAGCCCTAACTATTTTAATGTTTTTATATATTTTTCTAATGTTTATAATAACTATGAAATCTAATAAGGCGAAATTATGTTTTGATGTCTGCTTAGATTTAATGCCATTTGATTCTATAAACAATTAAGAAATGACAGACTTTCTAAAGGTTTAAAATTATATAAAATGATTATTAAAAAATAAATTGTTCAAAAATTAGAAATATAAGATAATTGATTCCTCGTCAGAATTGCCAAATAGAACAACCATTTGTCGGGATGCACTAGACGATGTTTATTTATCTATGAAGGCAAATGTTATAAATTTGATTGACTCTGAACCAAAATTTTGTTCTATCACTTTTGATTTGTGGACCGATCATTTCAAGCGTCGAAATTATATCACATTTAGTCTTCATCATTTAGATGAAAATTTTGATTTAAAATATTTTACCCTCAATTAGAAATGTGACTCAAAAGCATACTGGGGAAACAATATTATCTGAGATTGATAGTATTGAAGAGGAGTTCCATTTAAAAGCCAAAATAATACAAATGGTAACTGATGCTGGGGCCAATGTCAAAAGAAGCGTCAGATTAGAGGATTATGAGCATTATTTATACTTAGGGCATGGACTTCATTATTTGGTTACAGTTGTTGGCATAAAAAAGTTCAAGATTGATATTCTCATTAAAATAATTAGAGAAATTATTTCGGCCCTCAGATATTGAGTAGCTGATTTGGAATGTGAAATTGAGGCTGAACATGGTAAATATCTGCAGACAATTTATGAGACAGGTAATATCTTGAATATTGATGATTCTGATCAATATCTTACCATTTTAATATGTCTGATGAATCGGATAATAGAAATGACATTGCACCAACCAATCCAATTAATGCAAAAACTTTAAAAATAAATTGCCCTACCCGCTAGCATAGCATATTAATTATGCTAGGAAGTATTCGCATTGTAAACAAAATTCCTATAAATAATGTTCTAAATAAAATAGGAAAACAATCTTTAAAACTCTTTAATAATGAATAGGATATGATAGATGAGCTTTAAGTAAATCCATTCCAAAAGTCAGTGGAATTTCTTTCCTCCCAAAAAGGATCTACAATAAACTCAGGGTTATCATTTAGCAGTGAAATAGAAGCTCATATACACAATAAATCTGATTGCTCAGATATAATATGCTTAAAAGAAAATATGAAAAAAAGCTTGATCATAGGTTTCCGATCACTGAACTTCAAGTTATTTTATATTTTATTAATAAAATTATATTCAAACATTAGATATTAGCAACTCTACTTGATTAGGATTTCAAAATCCCAATATTGTTTCACAATATTTAAATTCAAATTCTACGAAATCATTGCAATTTCTAATACGATATTTAAAACTTTTAAAGCATAATAGAAATGCTCAGCGTGAAATTCAAGTCTAGGATGGTACATCATGCTCTTATATAGCGAAATTAGCTCGAAAACATTCCCTTTTAACGATTATAACAATATTACTAATCTTAAACAAGAATGCCATATTTTGCTCAGATAAAATATTATTTCAGAAGAGGATGCATTGCTCTTGGAAGAAAAAGCGACTGGAAATTCTTATGCATGCTAATTTAGCTAGGAAGGTTCTTTGCATACCTGCAACCAGTACACTCAGCAAAAGAATTTTTTCCATTGCTGGATTAATACTCAATGCTAAAAGGTTATGTCCTACAAATCTTGATAAAATACTGTTTATTCATGACAATTATAATTTTGCTAAATCTGAATTCTAACTTATTATATTTCATACTTCATATTTTGCCTGCATTCCAAATTTATTTTAATTATAATAAAAATCAATAGATTATTTCTTATATGTGTTGTTGATATGACTCTGATTGAGTAAAAATAAAAATACAATTCCTTAGTCTATTTCTGAGAAATGAGAAAATACATAAATTTAAATTGGAGTGAGACGGGAAATAATTTAAGATCAATTAAACTATGTTAGCAATGTGTTAGAAAAGATCGCCTACATAAATTATAAAAAAATGTAATACATTAATTTATAAATTAAATTCATTAAAAAAAATTTTTAAATAAATATTTTGCCGCCGCCGCCAAAAATTTATTAGACGGCGGCAAAATAGGCGCACCGCCGAACGCCGATAAAAAATTTTAAAAAACCGCCTCCGTTGATTGAGACATCGGCGCACAGGTCTAGTCATAGGTCCCATATTCAACTTTTTATAAACATAGAATTTTATCTCTTTGTCTCTTAAATAGCGTAGACTAAAGCCAATTCATCTTTTAGTTTGTTATTCCCATAATATCTTGTTGCTGCTTCCAATAAAATTATTTTCACCCCAAATAGAATTATATTAATTATTAGCAAATAATCTTCACTAGAATAAAGTGGAGAACCAGAGTGTTAAGAGTCTCGCCATATTTACTCCATATCTCATTATATTAAATGGTATTAGTAGATATATTATTATAACTTCTTATGATAATAATAATTCTATGATTCTCACAATCTTAAAAAAATATATATAATTTGAATACTGAGAAATAAAAAGATATTTTTTTTAATAAATAGTACGAGGTTAACTTACAATCCAAGTCATATATTATAAAAATTGAATTTGTTAATAAATCTATTTAAAAAGTACGCCGAATTCTTAAATATAATTAAATAATATAATATCTTAATATAAATAAATAAATTAATGTTTCTAATAAATAAATTTGGTTTAAGAATAGATATGGGGCCTTAGACACATTTTAAAAAATTTTGAATTATGAGATTTCAAACATTAAAATATTTTCTTTTTCAGACGTGAAAGTCTCCTCAAATTATAAATATTTCTATAAGATTTCATAATAATTCGCTTAAGTATAATATAAATTTTGAATCTTTTATTATTATTATAAAATTATTTTATAACATAATAAATTTTAATAAAGAGTTTTTAAAGCACCTTTAAAGCAAGAGGGTTAGCTCTGAATAATTACGATTTATTGAAATCAAAAAATATTTATATCCCAGCATAAAGCAAAGAAAAATACATTACAAAATAACCCAATTTTAATTTTTAACATAAGTATACATTATAATCACAATTTTTTGAAATAAAAAAATATTTATATCCCAGCATAAAGCAAAGGAAAATGCATTATAAAATAATCCAATTACAATTTTTAACATAAGTAAATAATATAATGACAATTTTTTTGAAATAAAATATTTATATCCCGGCATAAAGCAAAGAAAAATATATTATAAAAAGACTTCCATTATTTATACATTAAAATCATAATTTATTAATTTAAAAATATTCAGGAGAAGTTATGAAACGCGAATCTTTTCTGTAAAAATTTCTTTTCCCAGGGTCTTGTATTAACGATACTTCATATTCTAGCTTTGGTTCCACATTAATAAATGTATGATTGTTTTTTCCTGATATTGGCTGTATATATATATTAAATAGATTAAATTAATCTGATGTATGAAATTGTTTCTCATTAAAAATTAAAAAAAAAATGATTAAGAATAGACCATGTGAGGCGCAATGTTAAAAGAGACCTTTAACCTTGAGGGTATTATTATTATTATTATACTTATTATACCTCTTAATCTATCTAGTTTCAAATCTTGTTACATTTTATAAATAAAAAAATCTTGTTTATTTACCTCAAACGTCATTATTTGTAAATAGTTTCTTGAGTGGGGATATTTGATCAAAAGTATGTATGACAAAATACCTTCAATATCCTTGAAAACATTATAGAATATTTGTATACCCAATTTGCCGTTCACTTTAACCATTTTCACACTATTTATCTTAAAAGGCAAATCATCTGTAAAGAGGTGCATATGTTTTTAAATATTAATTTAAAATAAAACTTTCAATAAAATTACATTACAATTGTAATAAGGTTATCACCGTCAGAGGTCAGGGAATTGCAAAATATTTTATTTTACTGTTCGGGAACTTATTTTAGCGAATTAAATAAATTTATTAATTTTTTAAAAAAAAAATAAAATATTTTTAAGGGTCTGGTGGTATAACTCATACATAATTAGATAACCAGCTGGACTAAAAAATTCTTTCAAAATTTTACAAGGGACCATTCTAGGTCAGTCTGTGCAAAACATATCTTTTAAATAATAAGAGCCGTGGCACAGAAAAATTGTAGCGTTTTATGAAAAAGCGCAAAACTCCATGAGGTGGAATCAAATTTACAACTAAATAAGATTTATGAGTTATGCACCTTTTTTATCTATATATTTCCAGATTATCAATATAATTTAAAAAATTTTAGGTTATATCCTAGCAGAATATAACCACCATTATTATTTCTATTTTCAAATTTAAGATGGATCTATATATTGGAATTAATCAGGCATATTGTAGTAACAAGGATATATCTTGTATTCCTTTTAATTTTTTTACAAAGAAAATCGAGAGCGTTTTTATTGCTTATCCTCAACAGAAAATATCATGTATTCTTTTTTAATTTTTTTATATTAAAATTAATTAAAAAGGGTAGCCTCAAAAGCAATTCTTATCCGCTTATAAATTTTTATCAACAGTAAATCTTATACGGACCATTTTAGATTTTTATAATTATTATTTATTCAATTTTTTTGGTCAGTAAATAATAAATCAAACTAGGTAGCCTCAACAACAAACCTTATACACTTATTTTTATCTTTCTTCATCAGTGAAATTCTATTTGATGCTTTTAATTTTTACCCAAAATTTTAGAGACATTTACACAAATAAAAAACAAAATCATCATCCACTAATTAAAGGCAACATCATCATTAATAACAGTATATTATATTTTATGCTTTCAATTTTTTTAACCTTATAAAAATTTTAAATTTACGACATATTTTGGGCTAAGAAAAGACAACATCTTTATCATCAAATAAAAGGAGGTCACGTGGTGATATAATTTTAAAAATACTTAAAAACAGACAAAATTTTTGATATTATAAATTTTATTACACTATTGTTTCTTTTTATATGGCTTCAAATGCTGTCTTAAAACCCTAAGTTGACAACTTAAATTATAAAAAAAAATTTATATTTCATATTTCCTATTTGTTTCTTATTTCTCTTCTCTTCTATTCATTCCTTTTTTCTCTTCTTTGCTTCCCTATAATTTATCTCCCATCTACGATTTGGGTGCATAAGCAGTTGACAAACGGGAGCTCTGATGTTAATGATTGGGAAT
>NW_027051108.1:0-22597 GCF_954871325.1 Gordionus sp. m RMFG-2023 | reverse complement strand
ATTAGTTGGTTTTCGATCATAAACTTTCTTACCTTGTCTTGTTCCCTCCAAATGTTTTAGATCGGATTGTGTATTTTCTTTGATAACAATCTTATGTATAGATGTTTCGATGTCTGTTTCGTCTAATTCTTTGCCTACCTTTATAATGTCATCTAAAATGAGTAAATCTATAATTCTGCATTTAATTTCAGAGCTTGATTATTTTTTCTAAAACCTTGTCGTAGCCGATAAAGTTGCAGTCCATATTGAGTTGACAAATACGGGTAACCCAATCAAAAAAATTTTCTCTCTCTTTTTGAACCGCTGCATTGAATTCGCTAATTTTTTTGTTTCAAATCTTGGAAGGCTGTAATAATCTAAGTTTGTTGATGAGTATCAACAATTTTGAAAATAAGTCAGCTGGTAAATTATAAGGTAAGGTCGTGGCATTGTCCTCATATGTGCTGTTATTATTTTTAAAAGTAAGTTCAATTTTGGTTTAATATGTATCGATGTTTCTTATATATTTAGGAAATTCGTATTTATACGATATAGTATCATTAAAAAAATTAATTTTTTTATCTTCCTTCATATTTAATTAATTGGGAAAAAAAATTTTACTTGTTTTTTTTTATATAATTTAATATTTATATTAAGAAATATGAAATTATATTTTAATAAAATTTTAATTTACAAAGAAATTTACAAAGATAGCTACTGCCACCATGTTAAGCTAGGCAAAAAAAATTAGAGGAAAAGCAAATTATATTTTAATTTATAATTTATTCTAAAAATATTTATTAACTGTCTAGTACAATAATTTTATAGGTTTATATAGTTTACAAAATTTATCAATTAATTTATGTCGAATTATTGAGTTAATTTTATAAAACGAGTCCGCGAGGTTAAAGTTAATATAATATAAAGAATAAAAAAAAATCAATCTTTTATTTAATAGATCGCGATTAGTTAATAGATATGGATCAATTTGGACATCACAACAGAAATATAAAAGTATTAAGATGAGCTTCTATTTAGAATATACAAGACACTAGCACATTAAATTGCACATACAAAAAATTAGTTTAGGCTAGATTTATATTAAAAAATTTCTCATGGAAACATAAAAATCTTAGATAAGATTTTTTTTTTCTAATGTAATATATCATCCTTGTTATTTGATAGCTTGCTTAAACCATTAAATATTTTTACATCTTCCTTAATAAATACTTTAAGACATTATACTTATAAGTTCTATTACTAATAAATTTTAATTTGTCATTAAATAATATTGTTGTTACCAAGTCTGGCCTTTTTCTTCCCATCTTCAGAAATCATAAATAAAAAGTGCAAATTTTATTAAGAATAAAGATGGTTACATAAATTTTATAAAAAAATATTAATCGTCAAACATAAGGTAAATTTTTGAAATAACATTGACAAAATGTATTCATATGATCTTTACAAATAAATTTTTAACAATTTAAACAAATAAATGTTTACGTCCTTCACTTAATAATCATAACATCTTCCCTTTTTATGAACATACCCAATGTTGTTACGTAATAATCTACATATACCATCATTCTCAGATCTAAGGATCATATATATAGTTATCAGTTCAATTGCTAATAATTTTATAAATTTTTATATTCAATAAATTATTAGCTTTATAAACTAGTAGGGAATAAAAATGAATGGGCTGGGTTATTGACGGATAGAATTAAAAATACATAAAGTATAGTGTTTTTATAAAACCTCTCGCTCGCCAGTATTTATAGATCTTTATTTTAATATTCAACAACATATATTTTGGGTTAGGTCTTATTGGGCGACCTTTGTAAAAATTCATAATATATCGGGCCAAGAAAAAGCTAAATTCCGGCTAGGCGGGTTAATTTAGTCATTTGTAAACTCCAAGTTTATATTTAGATGTAAGTTGTCCAAATTATAAAAAAAAATATAATAGACAAGTTGGGCATAATACTGGCCCGGTTAAAAATAATTATTGTTCATCATATATATTGGCATATAGATAGAACTAA
The DNA here is from genome assembly GCF_954871325.1 of Gordionus sp. m RMFG-2023. Lineage (NCBI taxonomy): Eukaryota > Metazoa > Nematomorpha > Gordioida > Chordodea > Parachordodidae > Gordionus > Gordionus sp. m RMFG-2023. Next base: position 20,573 of record NW_027051108.1, on the reverse strand, counting down.
TGCGAAAAGAAATTGTTAGAAGTTTAGTATATATATATAAAAGAGGCAGGATTATATGTTTGGGTCTAAAGACAAAAACTATATCATTTTTAATGCTAATTGTTTCACATTTGGTGGTATGTATTTCTATTAAAGTATTAAATGCTGATGATCAAATTTTTTTAAAAAATTTCCATAGATTTTTGATCATTAAAATACATTAAGATATTTCAAATGAAGTTTATTGAGAAAGTTCAAAATTCTTTTATATAAAGTCTTTTATAAGTAAGTAAATCTTTTGTTATTTTATAATCTTTGATGAAGTTATATTTTTAAAAAGGATCATATTCAATATTGTCTATCTAGAACCATTTTTGCTCAAAATTTTGGGTTAATAAAATGTTCAAACGCTCATTTTTTTTATTAAACCACGGTTTCTATACACACTATCTTTTACAAATTTATTTAGTAGTTGTAGCTCCGCAGTCAACATAAAATGATAAAAAAGAATGTTTATGCCTATAATACATATATCTTAGCTACCTAATAAAAATATTTCAGGGATTATGGCCTATCTAGAATAATTCCTAAAGACACCAAAAGTAACTGACTACTCTTAAACTAATGATTAGGCTATCTAATAATACAATTAATCAAAAATAAAATTGATTGCTAAAGGCAAAACACCCTCTATGTATAATTTAAACTATATTAATAATTTTAAGTGATAGTTTCTAGTTAAAATATATCTAAAAATATTAAAACTTAGTGGTATCCATTTTGCCAAAATATTAATTTAAAATTACAAAATTGTATATAAATATCTGTTATTATATTTACATAAAAAATAATTCCTTTACTTATAAAAATAATCTCTTTTTATATATATAACGTAAATCAATTGTTTCCAATCACGTTATCCAATTAACAACATTTAATGTATTATTACAATCTCCTTTAACCTTATACAATAAAAATATGTTAAAACAAAAATACATGTTAACAATATACATATCTATAAAAAAAACAAAAAGTCAAAAAATTTATAATTATAAAATCTAATCCCTTTTATACTTTTTTGAGACCAAGAAATCACTAGTTCTACACGTGATATATAAAATCAGGTGACTATTTATAAATTTGATAAATATTAAACAATAATTCTTGATAATCCTCATTTCTAAGAATAATTTCTACACGTTATGATCTTTTTATTATAATGAAATTCGTTTATATGTAAAATTTTATATTAATCAATATAAATATATTTTTTTATAATTATTTTGATAGGTTATCGTTTTTATAATATTCTTTATTCTTATTATAACATTCATTTTTTCATTTTAAATTTATTAACAAATATTGAGATTTTTTAATTTTACCTTATATGAATTCCAAAAAATTAGACTGAAATGGCTTCATCTTTTTTATATGAAAAATTTATTTTTGCATGTCACATGTAGACCTGTATGCCGCCGGTATTTTTATTCACGTCGAAAAGCCGCCGATTGAGATCAGCGGCGCGAGCCGGCTCACCGCCGATTTTTATTATGGCGGCGGCGCGGCGTGTGTGATTTTTAGAAATCATATTAATTATATTTATATATTAAATTATTATTATTTTAATTTGAATACTAACATTAAATCTAATTTATAATTTGTTTCATCCCAGCCCTTATTATTTTGTGTTTTTTTAAATATCGTTTTAAAGTATTATTTAATATATAATTTTTAAAACTTTATTAGAAAGGTTAAACTAAATCAAATTTATAATTTGTTTCATTCCAGCTCTAATTATTTTGTTTTTAAATATCTTAAAATATAAACTTAATATACAATTTATTAAATTAATTATGTAAAGCTTTATTTTGAAAGTTAAAACTATATTTAATTTATAATTTGTTTCATGCTAGCCCTAACTATTTTAATGTTTTTATATATCTTTCTAATGTTTATAATAACTATGAAATCTAATAAGGCGAAATTATGTTTTGATGTCTGCTTAGATTTAATGCCATTTGATTCTATAAACAATAAAGGAATGACAGACTTTCTAAAGGTTTAAAATTTATATAAAATGATTATTAAAAAATAAATTGTTCAAAAATTAGAAATATAAGATAATTGATTCCTCGTCAGAATTGCCAAATAGGACAACCATTAGTCGGGATGCACTAGACGATGTTTATTTATCTATGAAGGCAAATGTTATAAATTTGATTGACTCTGAACCAAAATTTTGTTCTATCACTTTTGATTTGTGGACCGATCATTTCAAGCGTCGAAATTATATCACATTTAGTCTTCATCATTTAGATGAAAATTTTGATTTAAAATATTTTACCCTCAATTAGAAATGTGACTCAAAAGCATACTGGGGAAACAATATTATCTGAGATTGATAGTATTGAAGAGGAGTTCCATTTAAAAGCCAAAATAATACAAATGGTAACTGATGCTGGGGCCAATGTCAAAAGAAGCGTCAGATTAGAGGATTATGAGCATCATTTATACTTAGGGCATGGACTTCATAATTTGGTTACAGTTGTTGGCATAAAAAAGTTACCAAGATTGATATTCTCATTAAAATAATTAGAGAAATTATTTCGGCCCTCAGATATTGAGTAGCTGATTTGGAATGTGAAATTGAGGTTGAACATGGTAAATATCTGCAGTCAATTTATGAGACAGGTAATATCTTGGATATTGATGATTCTGATCTATATCTTACCATTTTAATATGTCTGATGAATCGGATAATAGAAATGGCATTGCACCAACCAATCCAATTAATGCAAAAACTTTAAAAATAAATTGCCCTACCCGCTAGCATATCATATTAATTATGCTAGGAAGTATTCGCATTGTAAACAAAATTCCTATAAATAATGTTCTAAATAAAATAAGAAAACTATCTTTAAAACTCTTTAATAATGAATAGGATATGATAGATGAGCTTTAAGTAAATCCATTCCGAGAGTCGGTGGAATTTCTTTCCTCCCAAAAAGGATCTACAATAAACTCAGGGTTATCATTTAGCAGTGAAATAGAAGCTCATATACACAATAAATCCGATTGCTCAGATATAATATGCTTAAAAGAAAATATGAAAAAAAAGCTTGACCATAGGTTTCCGATCACTGAACTTCAAGTTATTTTATATTTTTATTAATAAAATTATATTCTAAACATTAGATATTAGCAACTCTACTTGATCTAGGATTTCAAAATCCCAATATTGTTTCACAATATTTAAATTCAAATTCTACAAAATCATTGCAATTTCTAATACGACATTTAAAACTTTTAGAGCATAATAGAAATGCTCAGCGTTAAATTCAAGTCTAGGATGGTACATCATGCTCTTATATAGCGAAATTAGCTCGAAAACATTCCCTTCTAACGATTATAACAATATTACTAATCTTAAACAAGTATGCCATATTTTGTTCAGCCAAAATATTATTTCAGAAGAGGATGCATTGCTCTTGGAAGAAAAAGCGTCTGGAACTTCCTATGCATGCTAATTTAGCTAGGAAGGTTCTTTGCATACCTGCAACCAGTACACTCAGCAAAAGAATTTTTTCCATTGCTGGATTAATACTCAATGCTAAAAGGTTATGTCCTACAAATCTTGATAAAATACTGTTTATTCATGACAATTATAATTTTGCTAAATCTGAATTCTAACTTATTATATTTCATACTTCATATTTTGCCTGCATTCCAAATTTATTTTAATTATAATAAAAATTAATAGAATATTTCTTATATGTGTTGTTGATATGACTCTGATTGAGTAAAAATAAAAATACAATTCCTTAGTCCATTTCTGAGAAATGAGAAAATACATAAATTTAAATTGGAGTGAGACGGGAAATAATTTAAGATCAATTAAACTATGTTAGCAATGTGTTAGAAAAGATCGCCTAAATAAATTATAAAAAAATGTAATACATTAATTTATAAATTAAATTCATTAAAAAAATAAATTGATTTATAAATTAAATTCATTAAAAAAAATTTTTAAATAAATATTTTGCCGCCGCCGCCAAAAATTTATTAGACGGCGGCAAAATAGGCGCACCGCCGAACGCCGATAAAAAAATTTTAAAAAACCGCCCCCGTTGATTGAGACATCGGCGCACAGGTCTAGTCATAGGTCCCATATTCAACTTTTTATAAACATAGAATTTTATCTCTTTGTCTCTTAAATAGCGTAGACTAAAGCCAATTCATCTTTTAGTTTGTTATTCCCATAATATCTTGTTGCTGTTTCCAATAAAATTATTTTCACCCCAAATAGAATTATATTAATTATTAGCAAATAATCTTCACTAGAATAAAGTGGAGAACCAGAGTGTTAAGAGTCTCGCCATATTTACTCCATATCTCATTATATTAAATGGTATTAGTAGATATATTATTATAACTTCTTATGATAATAATAATTCTATGATTCTCACAATCTTAAAAAAATATATATAATTTGAATACTGAGAAATAAAAAGATATTTTTTTTAATAAATAGTACGAGGTTAACTTACAATCCAAGTCATATATTATAAAAATTGAATTTGTTAATAAATCTATTTAAAAAGTACGCCGAATTCTTAAATATAATTAAATAATATAATATCTTAATATAAATAAATAAATTAATGTTTCTAATAAATAAATTTGGTTTAAGAATAGATATGGGGCCTTAGACACATTTTAAAAAATTTTGAATTATGAGATTTCAAACATTAAAATATTTTCTTTTTCAGACGTGAAAGTCTCCTCAAATTATAAATATTTCTATAAGATTTCATAATAATTCGCTTAAGTATAATATAAATTTTGAATCTTTTATTATTATTATAAAATTATTTTATAACATAATAAATTTTAATAAAGAGTTTTTAAAGCACCTTTAAAGCAAGAGGGTTAGCTCTGAATAATTACGATTTATTGAAATCAAAAAATATTTATATCCCAGCATAAAGCAAAGAAAAATACATTACAAAATAACCCAATTTTAATTTTTAACATAAGTATACATTATAATCACAATTTTTTGAAATAAAAAAATATTTATATCCCAGCATAAAGCAAAGGAAAATGCATTATAAAATAATCCAATTACAATTTTTAACATAAGTAAATAATATAATGACAATTTTTTTGAAATAAAATATTTATATCCCGGCATAAAGCAAAGAAAAATATATTATAAAAAGACTTCCATTATTTATACATTAAAATCATAATTTATTAATTTAAAAATATTCAGGAGAAGTTATGAAACGCGAATCTTTTCTGTAAAAATTTCTTTTCCCAGGGTCTTGTATTAACGATACTTCATATTCTAGCTTTGGTTCCACATTAATAAATGTATGATTGTTTTTTCCTGATATTGGCTGTATATATATATTAAATAGATTAAATTAATCTGATGTATGAAATTGTTTCTCATTAAAAATTAAAAAAAAATGATTAAGAATAGACCATGTGAGGCGCAATGTTAAAAGAGACCTTTAACCTTGAGGGTATTATTATTATTATCATACTTATTATACCTCTTAATCTATCTAGTTTCAAATCTTGTTACATTTTATAAATAAAAAAATCTTGTTTATTTACCTCAAACGTCATTATTTGTAAATAGTTTCTTGAGTGGGGATATTTGATCAAAAGTATGTATGACAAAATACCTTCAATATCCTTGAAAACATTATAGAATATTTGTATACCCAATTTGCCGTTCACTTTAACCATTTTCACACTATTTATCTTAAAAGGCAAATCATCTGTAAAGAGGTGCATATGTTTTTAAATATTAATTTAAAATAAAACTAATAAAATTACATTACAATTGTAATAAAGGTTAGTCAGAGGTCAGGGAATTGCAAAATATTTTATTTTACTGTTCGGGCACTTATTTTAGCGAATTAAATAAATTTATGAATTAAAAAAAAAATAAAAATATTTTTAAGAGTCTGGTGGTATAACTTATACATAATTAGATAACCAGCTGGACTAAAAAATTCTTTCAAAATTTTACAAGGGACCATTCTAGGTCAGTCTGTGCAAAACATATCTTTTAAATAATAAGAGCCGTGGCACAGAAAAATTGTAGCGTTTTATGAAAAAGCGCAAAACTCCATGAGGTGGAATCAAATTTACAACAAATAAGATTTATGAGTTCTGCACTTTTTTTATCTATATATTTCCAGATTATTAATAAAATTTTAAAAATTTCAGGGATATATCCTAGCAGAATATAACCGCCATTATTATTTCTATTTTCAAATTTAATGAATGTAAATATTGGAAATTAATCAGGCATATTGTAGTAACAAGGATATATCTTGTATTCCTTTTAATTTTTTTACAAAGAAAATCGAGAGCGGTTTTTTATTGCTTCAACATCCTCAACAGAAAATATCATGTATTCTTTTTTAATTTTTTTATCTTAAAATTTATTAAAAAGGGTAGCCTCAAAAGCAATTCTTATCCGCTTATAAATTTTCATCATCAGTAAACTTATACGGACCATTTTAGATTTTTATAATTATTATTTATTCAATTTTTTTGGTCAGTATATAAATATAAATCAAACTAGGTAGCCTCAACAACAAACCTTATACACTTTTTAATTTTTATCTTTCTTCATCAGTGAAATTCTATTTGATGCTTTTAATTTTTACCCAAAATTTTAGAGGCATTTACACAAAGAAAAGACAAAATCATCATCCACTAATTAAAGGCAACATCATCATCAATAACAGTAAATTATATTTTATGCTTTCAATTTTTTTAATATTATCAAAATTTTAAATTTACGACATATTTTGGAGAAAAGACAACATCTTCATCATCAAATAAAAGGAGGTCACATGGTAATATAATTTCAAAAATATTTAAAAACAGGCAAAATAAATTTTATTACATTATTGTCTTTTTTATATGGCTACAAATGCATGTGTCTTGAAACCTAAGTTAACAACTTAAATTATAAAAAATTTTCATATTTCATATTTTAGTATCTTATTTCTCTTCTCTCTTCTATTCATTCCTTTTTTTTTCTTTGCTTCCTTCCCTATAATTTATATCCCATCTTCACCCTTTGGAGGGCATAAGCAGTTGACAAACGGCTCTGATGTTAATGATTGAGAATGATTTTTTCTTAATCCTTTATTTGATAATAAATAAATCAGAAATTTTCCCTTATTTTTCTGGTTTAGGCTGATTTATCTCTCATCAAAAAAGGGGTATTCAGATACAGCCGTCATTAATTTAAGAATATAATTCTGATTCCCCATCATTCTTGGCTTTTCTGCTCGTAAATTAAATTTATGAGAAAGCGAATGAATGTATTATCGATATTCAAATATTCAATTAATTGTATAGTGCTTTAGCAATTTGAATAAAAATATGATTTATTAAGTATAAAAAAATATATTTTTGAATAAATTAAATTGCGTACCAATTAAGAGACCTCTTGGAGATTTCCCTATAAATTGAATAAAATAAAATTTACATAATAATAATTTTTTTCTTTGAATTATATGATTTGAAATTCAACATAATTGTTAAAATGTATCTCTGAAATTTTTAAAAGAATAACTATTTCCTCTATTTTTGAAATTTAGAGTTAAGATAATTAAATGGGAAATTTTTTTAATGATTAAAATAAGTATACAAACTTTTCGCTTAAATTTATTATTTAGACAAATGAATGTATAATAATATTACATTTCAATGTGTGTTTAGAAGAAGACTGATAAATTATAACATTCTTGAATTGCGAGAAAATTTCTATGAAGTATTCCAAGCTTTGATTCAAATTTGTCATTGTAAATTGGTAGTTTTCCTATTTTATTTGAAAGAGAAAAATTTTTTTTATCATTTTATGATAGATTCTCTAAAAAAAAATATGAAGTAAAAACCGTTCCATTTTTGTATTGGACAGACTTCTCTTGAATAACTTGGCTAAGATTTTTTCCATCCTCTAATATTTGCATTCTAAAGATGAAACTATCCATTTTAAAGTACGACGATTTGGGAGTTGAGAATTTTAACGTTACATTATATATGCCATTTCTATTATTTGCTTCAAATTTAATAATTCTTAAACCATGCATAGAATATTTTTCCATTTTACAGCACGTACTACTAGGTTTGAATGCTATGTTTTTTTAAAGTAGACTATGTGTAAATTTGTTTTAAAATCAAAATGTATAATATTTGGTAGTATTAATGGCTCGTTTTGACACGGTTTTTATAAAACGGCTAACTCAATACATAAGTGGCTTAGGCATCCATTTAAAAAATTAGGTCTTTTGAGTTGGTTTTTTAAAAATCGGCTCAAATAGAGCAATATAATAAAACTAATAAGGTATTTTAATTGCTATAATAAATATATAAAATAAATCTTATTTACGGTATTTTTCAACATAAATTAGACTGATAAAATAAAATGTCAATTATTATTTAATATTTAATTTACTCATGATCTTTGGATTGGTCTCTAAATAAAATATTTTAAAATTAATAAAAAATTAACTTTCAATAATGACCATATAGGATTGAGAGTTTATTATGCTGCTCTGTATCTCAAATAAATAATTAATTACAAATATTATCTTTTAAACAGGGACGATTCTTTTATTGCATTAAATAATATATTTAAAAAATCTCTATTAAGTTTTATTCTATACAAGTCTGTAACAAACCAAGTTTGTTAACACTACAGCATTCTAAACAAATTATAATTGTAAATGAATTAAGTACTAGCCTATGCTTTGATGCAACACACAAATATAGGTCTTTTTATTTTTATCATATCTCTGTATTATACAATTATATAAATTTGGTTTACGGTAAAGATAGAATATATACATCTATATATTTGTTAAAGTTATAAATCTTAATATAAATTAATTTCGTCTTGAGATATAAATTTATATATTTAATCATATCATTACTATATATTTAAAATTTTTTATATATAATAAAAAAAATTCATATTTTTAACATCAGTTAATATTGTTTTGAATATATTACGATATCCAAATTTGTAAAATTTAAAAATTTTCCAACATAAGCTTGATAGATCACATATCAGTATTTTATTTTATTTTTCAAATTTTTATTTTACTGTTGTCGAATCATTTATGTATTTTATAAAATTTTAAAAACAAAATTTCTATTTATTCTCTATGCCACTTCACTACTAATTAAGAATAGATTATGATTAGTTTTTTTTTAAAAAAAAATTTAAAAAATATTCAATTTTAAGCTAATTATTTTATCAAAATTAAATCTTTTTTAAAATTAAAATTTATTAATCTCTTTTGGCTTGAATATTTATACTATTCTTTATTTATTCAATGATTAGGTTATTTTTAGGTATTAGGGTTATCGAATCGAAAAACATAAACATATTTTTAATAGTTTATAAAATTTTAATAAAATTTTTAGTTTCGAAAAATTTTTTTTGCTGTAATAAATTATAATTTTTTTTGATTGTGTTTTAAATTTTAAAATTCTGGGTGACTTTCAAGTTGAGTATGAACCAAAAGCAAAATAAATTGAGCAAGACCAAAAATGGAAAGTAAAAGTAAAATAATAGGAGAAATTATTAATCTAATCAAAAATTTTAAAAGGGGTGGGGGTAATCCTTAACTAATTTAAGCAGATCTAGCACTACACTGCCTACTAAACAAAATTATTTAATCTGTATTAAATATGAGTTCGAATATAATAAAAATATAAGATGGCGATCTAGCTAAACCTCAACATATTTATCCATTGAGAATGAATTCAGATATTTAAAGAAAATATAAATCTTGTTTATCTTATATATAATAATAATAATATTGTAGTTGTTATAAAATATTTAGATTTTTTAAATATTTACTTGGAGTAGTTGTACCTATTTTTTTATTAAATATAAAATACGATTAATATAATTTATAACAAGAATAAAAGATTAAGAATTATTTGATAATTATATAAGAAATTTCATATAGCCACTAGAGGTAAAATTATAGTAATCCGATAGAGACAGATTTTAATTAAAATATTTTATTGTATCTAAGATAAGTTCTAGTAGTTTCTTTTCCAAATTGAAATATTAATAAACTAATTTTATATAAATATAAAAATATAATTATGATTAGTGTTGTACAAAAACCTCATAAAAATATTTAGGAAGATTTAAGCCTAAAACAATATTATCTAAGAGTCTCACAATTTGGTACATAGATTGTAGAAAGGTTTGCCTTCTTACAACGGACCATATAATTACGATAAAAAGTTATATCATAGTTTTATGTACATACATATCGTCTTATTAATAATTATTTATATATGTTCACAAGTTTTTTTAACTTTTAGTAGCTCGGCTAAGATTTTAATTTTTTTCAAAAAAAAAATCATTCTGTTTTATATGGTCTAACCATTAAAATTTTTGGTAAATAAAGAAAGAAAGAAAGAAAGAAAGAAAGAAAGAAAGAAAGAAAGAAAGAAAGAAAGAAAGAAAGAAAGAAAGAAAGAAAGAAAGAAAGAAAGAAAGAAAGAAAGAAAGAAAGAAAGAAAGAAAGAAAGAAAGAAAGAAGGAAGGAAGGAAGGAAGGAAGGAAAGAAGGAAGGAAGGAAGGAAGGAAGGAAGGAAGGAAGGAAGGAAGGAAGGAAGGAAGGAAGGAAGGAAGGAAGGAAGGAAGGAAGGAAGGAAGGAAGGAAGGAAGGAAGGAAGGAAGGAAGGAAGGAAGGAAGGAAGGAAGGAAGGAAGGAAGGAAGGAAGGAAGGAAGGAAGGAAGAAAGTTTGAGAAAAATAGAATGAAGGAAGAAATGAACTTGCTTTTTTAAAAACATCATAAAAATAACACAATTTAAAAAAAAATACAAATATAACAATGAAAAACCGTATACTAAACAAAAAAAGGCTAAAATAAGATGTCATAGTTCAAAAGCTGTTAGGTATTGAAAAATATTATTAATTAAAATATAAGAATTTAGAAATTAATGATGTTAATAAGAAAAATAATATATTTTTACTTACCATCAAATTGGCATAGAGTCAGAATCAATAAGGAAAAAGTCAATAGCAGTTTATTCATTTTTTTAATAGGCCAAAATTTTTTTAATACCAAATTGTATAATTTTTAATTAATAGTTTAGTAATGAATAACACTTTTAACTTATTTATAATTATATTTTTTTAATCTTTAAAAAATTAATAAAATTTATTTTTTAAATAAAATGTTTTGATGACTCGATTATATATTTTTTTAATTATTATTATTGCTTTAAACTTTTATTTATTTAAAGAGAAAGATAAAAAATTTTTTTTATTTGATTTCCAAGAAATTTGTTAACGTAAATGAGGAAAAAAATATGAATATTTACATAAGGAGAGAAAATTCTGGAAAATAAATTTATCTAAAGTTGGCTCTATTTTGATTGGATTAAATTTTGTACATTTTGTATAATTTTTAAGAAAATGATAAAAAAAAAATTATTAAATCTCTCTTGGACTTAATTAGAAAAATTGATTTTTGAATAACAAAACCCTGGAAAAATTTTACACGTGTTAAAAACATTATGTATATAATTTATTTCTATTTTAAATAAATTTAACTTTTGAACATGGCAAATATGATCTAATAATTTATTTTCCGACTAATGTATATTGTCGTATGAAGAATAGGAATCCATGGGGATATTCGGAACCTCTTGATTTTAAATCCTTTACCGAGGGCCATTTAAAAAATTTTTAAAATTCGATTTAAACGAAATGTATTCTAGAATGTATCGAGTATTTACACTATAAATTTCAGCCAATTTCAGTCATAGATATTTAGGTACTTTTTTAAAATTTATATGAAAAATCCATACAAAAATTAATAGAAATTAGAAGTAGTTTTATAGTTCATGACTCTGATTTATAGGGTAAATATTGTACACATGCTAGAATATATTTTCGCAAGGCCAAACTCTTGCTATCGCCATCTAACTCTCTAAGCTTCATTTCTTCCATTGAATAACCTTCCATTTTACAAGCTTCCTTTTTTTATCCCCTCTGCTTTCCCTTAAATTATTTTTCTACCCTTTATTTATTTTACCTTTTTAAAAAATTAGTTATTTGCTAATACATTTTGACATCATATTATAACATTAAATATTCAAATAAAGTAACCCATGACCGAATCGGATTTCAAAATTTTTTAAATAGCCCTTGGTAAGTAATTTAAAAATCCAAAGATTCCAAATCCCCATACGATATATATATGATTTAAAATTTCTCAGGTCGAAGTTTAATTCATATTTATTTTATGACCTAATTTTTAAAAATGCTATTTTAGGACTCTATCCTGGACTGTTAATATTATACTTAGTTTTTAGAAAATTATCTTATTCAAAACTTTCCTCAATAATTACAGGTTTAACATATATAAATATAAATTAATTTTATTTCTAATGTTTTATTTAAAATCACAATTGATGGATCTCAAAATTTGTACTTGTATTAATTATTAATTTATTTTTATTTCCAATATTTTAGAAAATAAATGTTTTGATTTTAATCTCTATTTTATTATCCAGATATTTTAAGCATTTAGGAAGGATCAAATAAAAATTAATTTTTATTATATTGAATAATGTTTAGTATTAATAATAATAATAATATATTCGGTCTATTTATAAATAATTTTATAAAACAAAATCCTCAGGTAGAAAAGTTGCTATTATTGGAAAAAAGATTACTTATTAATAAATAAAAAATTATATGGATAATAACAAGCTCTGTACGATTTAAGATTCTAATTCTATATGCTACTACGTTAAAGTGAAAAATAGATAACAAATTTTTTTAAACAATTTTATATTAATATTGATAAAACTAATTTATAATTTTATCATAAAATTGCACAATAGAGTAGTGTCTGTCTAATGAAAATTATTTTTCTTCTATTTTTAGACCTAACTTCTATTTTATTTAAAAAAAACTAATTATTTTTTTTTGAATAAGTCATTTTAATGTTATACCTGATTTGGATTTTTAATATATATTATTATGTCTCTGTTTGATTTAGATTTTAAAATATATTTTTTATTTCAGACAATTTTTGCATCCGTTTGGTTTTGGAAAAGGGTTGATAACATGAAATATCGGTATGATTATTGATATAATTTTAAATTTAATAAGTCTGATCGGGTTTATAAACTATTTTTAAAGTTCATTACTGATTTCTTTATAATAATATTACTATTAAAAGACCCAAGCCAGACAAAATATATCCGCTGTTTCTAAGTAAGGTTCAGGCTGGCCTGCTAGTCTGATAATTATAAACAGAAATGAATGCAGGTAATTTAAATTTTAAATATTTAAATAAAGTTTATATAATTTTAAAAGAATAATAAAAATATGCTATAAATTATTTATGACATAAAAAAAATATTTATTTACCATTGATTTGGAATATGATCAAAACCATTATGGAGAGAATCAATAGGAGTTTTATCATTTTTAGAGATTGAATTTTAAATAATTTTTTTTACCCCAATAAATATAATTAGTAAATAATTCAATTGATTCTTATAATAATTTTTTCTTCAAAATATCAAAAAATATTAAAATATTTTTGATGACTAATATTATTAATTTTATAATAATATTGCCTTTAACTCCAATTTATCTATAAAAAAAAATTTTTCATCAAATTTTTTGCTTGAGTTTCTAAGAAAATTATTAATAATAAATGGAAATAAAAAAAAAATATTTACATAAAAAAGAAAAATTTCGCAAATAAATTTTTTACCTAGAAATAATTTTTATAAACATTTTTATTTGGTACGTCATTTTAATAGAAGTAAATTTTAATTATTTTTTTTCCCCGGTTTCAATTTATCTCTTTTATTTAATTTTTTGAAAAATATATCGTTTCACCTCAGATATGGGGTGGGTCCCTATAAAGCTGCTCATTAGATAAACGGAACGATTGCGAAACCATTTGATAACAGATAAATCGAATTCATTGATCACCGTTTTTTTTCAACACAACTACCTCCCTTTTTTTATCTCTTGATCTGTCGGCAAAACGCAATTTTGAGGCGATTTACCCTAATCGTTGATACACATTGTCTTATCCTTTGCGCTAATATAACTAGTAAGTTTAAGCTAAAAAACCAATTGTCAAAGCATAAATTATAATTTTGATGCAACCCAAGTGCACAACCATGCGCAGAACTGAATTCCCACAAGTCCATATATCTGACATACCTACGGCTTGGAATTCTTCCCCATATATATTTCATAGTTATAAATAATACCATCATTTCCACATAATAAAAATTTTTTAAACCCTTATATTGTTTTATCTTAATTTGCCCCTTAAAATGAACAAATTGCTCAGACGCATAGATTTTCTCTTAAGTGTAATTTCTTTTAAAATATCTTAAGTGGTATTTTATGAAGAACATCATACCCTCCCAAAAGGATATGCTTTCGTGTTGTCTTTTAGGTAAAAACATGATTTTATGAACTCCCATCTTTTTAAATGACATAATATTAGCTACATTCGCGATTCTAGTATTAGCCGTCCAATATAAACGAGGTCTTGGCAGATTTATAATGCTCATGTAGAACAAAATTCCTATGAATTTTTCTAATTCATCTAACGATAAATTAAGGGGTCTGCTTTTATATTTTAATAATCCCAATTTGTTCTCATATCATGATTGAACATGAGTTTTCTTGGTGAAATGCCAGTCGTAATGTTTGGCATGTTTCTATATTTGAACAAAAATTTCTCCAAAGCGATATCTATGTCCATGTTATTTTGTTCCATGCACTTCTTCATATGTGATTTAAAGGTTCTTACCATCCTTTCAACTTGCCCGTTTGACTGTTGATGGTGAGCTGAAGTCTGAAAGTGATGTCTCTACAAAATATTTTGAATAGTTGACTTGTAAAGTTTGAGCCGTTATCAGATACTATTTGTTCTGGAATACCAAATAAGCTAATTGTTTTCATCAATTCTTTTTTGTAAATTCCTAGATTATTGATTTCACCGGAGTGATTATAGGAAACATACTGTACGCATCTACTATAAGCAACCAGTACTTGTTAAAAAATGGCCCAGCGTAGTCAATGTGTATTCTTTCGAATGGTTTCGTTAATGGGATTATCGGCCCAAATGTTACATGATTTACATTCTTTTACTTCGTTATCAATATCATTATTAATTCCAGGCCACCAAAGGTAATCCTTAGCTAAATATATGGTTTTGCCAGCACCCAAGTGTCCTTCGTGTAAATGTTGTAGTATTGATTTTCTTAAAACTTTAGGTATGATGATTTTATTTTCTTTAAATAGACAATTTCCCATAATACATAATTCAATCACCATATTGTTATATGTTTTATTTTTTATCGTGTCACCGTTTCTAATGTCGTTCATTATTTTCATTAATTCTCTGTCGTTAGAAGTTTCTTTTTCATTCATTTTAAAGTTAATTGGTACGTCCCATAAATCATTATTTTCTTTCATATCATCCATAATGTATATTTTCTGAAGATGTTAATGGCAATCTGGACAAACAATCTGGCACCGTGTTGTGTTTACCCGCTCTGTGTAGTATTTCGAAAACGTAAGCTCCCATTGCAATATTCCACTTCTGCAACCTCATCGACATTGAATTTTCTATTAAACCTTTGGAAAATATATAAATCAACGGCTTGTGACCGGTGAGGAGATTTAGTTCCGATAAGATATTCTTGAAATCTTTTCATCGCAAAAATAATCGTCAATGCTTGGCGTTCAATGTTAATGTAATTTCTTTTGGATTTAAGTAAGTATCTTGAGGCAAAAGCTATCGGCTTTTCTTTGCCATCCCCTTCAAAATAGCTCCCAAACCGCGTTTAGATGCATCTGCAGCTATACCTATATATAAATCATGATTGAAAAAGTTTAATGTGGGAGGTTGACTGATTAAAGTTTTTAATTTTTTATAACATTCTTGATGTTCGGTATCCCAAGACCATTTATCTTTGTTAATTATTTTGTATAGTGGATCTGCCAGATCCGCAAAACTGTTTAAAAATTTACGGTAATAGCTCGCCATGCCTAAGAAAGTAGATAATTCTTCTGAATTTTTTGGATCCGGCATATCAATATTTGCTTTTATTTTATCATCGTTGGGATGTGTGCCATGTTTGTCTATATCATATCCCAAAAACCGTATTTTATCTTGCATGAACAAACTTTTGTCGAAATTGGGGGTTAATCCATACTTGATGATTTTTTCGAAAACTTTTTTAATATTCTCCAAATGTATCTCATCGTTATCACCTGTAATTAACAAGTCGTCAATATAGAATATAACATCTTTTAAATCTCCAAAAACCTGTTCCATAGTCTGTTGGAATATGGCTGAAGACGTTTTCAGTCCGAACGGAAGTCTCGTGAATCTAAAGTATCTTTTATGCGTAAATATAGTTAGCAAATCTCTTGAGTCTTTGTGAATAGGAATTTACAGGAAGGCTTGTTTGAAATCAATCTTACTAAATTTTTTTCCTCCAGCTAACTTGGCACAAATCGTTAATTCTAGGTATGGGGTATTTGAAATCTTCAAGCGCTGGGTTAACTATGTCTTTAAAGTCGGCGCACAATCTGAGACTCCCATTGTTAAAAACTGGTGTGAAAGGACTCCCCATCTAATGTCTTTTACCGGCTCGATGATTTTGTTTTCCAGCCAGGTATTTAATTCTTTAGTTAAATATCTACTCTAGAATAAGATACCCTTCTCGGTGGTATAATTTTTGACTTAGCATTTGACTTTAGTCGTAACCTGACTTGTGTTTTTATAACAGGTTTATTATTTAATTTAGACTTACATTACAATTGGACATTAATTCCGCCAAATCGTTTTTATGATCCGTGTCTATTAAGCTATAAATCTTTCAAGTATGTTTTTAAAATGTTTCAACCAAGATCTTCCTAATAAAGGCATCTTGTTACTGTTTACTATCAATGCATCTAAAATTTTAGAACTTCCTTCGTATTCTATTCAGTCGTGTTGAGCCTATCACTTGTATGGTATTGCCATCGTAACCAGATAACTGAATATTGGACTTCGTAATGTTTTTTATGCCCACTTTCTCAATCATATATTTTGGTAGAATTGTGAATTTCGTGCCCGTATCCACTTGTAGTGAAATCAAGATGTTATTAATTTTAATGTTCACCATGTATGCGTCATCTTTAACATTTTATACTTTGTTCTACGTTATTTATATCAATATTTAACAAATGATAATCTTTCTTATCGATTGATATAATTTTGTCGTCTTCGATCTAATATTAGTTGGTTTTCGATCATAAACTTTCTTACCTTGTCTTGTTCCCTCCAAATGTTTTAGATCGGATTGTGTATTTTCTTTGATAACAATCTTATGTATAGATGTTTCGATGTCTGTTTCGTCTAATTCTTTGCCTACCTTTATAATGTCATCTAAAATGAATAAATCTATAATTCTGCATTTAATTTCAGAGCTTGATTGATTTTTTCTAAAACCTTGTCGTAGCCGATAAAGTTGCAGTCCATATTGAGTTGACAAATACGGGTAACCCAATCAAAAAAATTTTCTCTCTCTTTTTGAACCGCTGCATTGAATTCGCTAATTTTTTTGTTTCAAATCTTGGAAGGCTGTAATAATCTAAGTTTGTTGATGAGTATCAACAATTTTGAAAATAAGTCAGCTGGTAAATTATAAAGTAAGGTCGTGGCATTGTCCTCATATGTGCTGTTATTATTTTTAAAAGTAAGTTCAATTTTGGTTTAATATGTATCGATGTTTCTTATATATTTAGGAAATTCGTATTTATACGATATAGTATCATTAAAAAAATTAATTTTTTTATCTTCCTTCATATTTAATTAATTGGGAAAAAAAATTTTACTTGTTTTTTTTTATATAATTTAATATTTATATTAAGAAATATGAAATTATATTTTAATAAAATTTTAATTTACAAAGAAATTTACAAAGATAGCTACTGCCACCATGTTAAGCTAGGCAAAAAAAATTAGAGGAAAAGCAAATTATATTTTAATTTATAATTTATTCTAAAAATATTTATTAACTGTCTAGTACAATAATTTTATAGGTTTATATAGTTTACAAAATTTATCAATTAATTTATGTCGAATTATTGAGTTAATTTTATAAAACGAGTCCGCGAGGTTAAAGTTAATATAATATAAAGAATAAAAAAAAATCAATCTTTTATTTAATAGATCGCGATTAGTTAATAGATATGGATCAATTTGGACATCACAACAGAAATATAAAAGTATTAAGAAGAGCTTCTAGTTAGAATATACAAGACACTAGCACATTAAATTGCACATACAAAAAATTAGTTTAGGCTAGATTTATATTAAAAAATTTCTCATGGAAACATAAAAATCTTAGATAAGATTTTTTTTTTCTAATGTAATATATCATCCTTGTTATTTGATAGCTTGCTTAAACCATTAAATATTTTTACATCTTCCTTAATAAATATTTTAAGACATTATACTTATAAGTTCTATTACTAATAAATTTTAATTTGTCATTAAATAATATTGTTGTTACCAAGTCTGGCCTTTTTCTTCCCATCTTCAGAAATCATAAATAAAAAGTGCAAATTTTATTAAGAATAAAGATGGTTACATAAATTTTATAAAAAAATATTAATCGTCAAACATAAGGTAAATTTTTGAAATAACATTGACAATATGTATTCATATGATCTTTACAAATAAATTTTTAACAATTTAAACAAATAAATGTTTACGTCCTTCACTTAATAATCATAACATCTTCCCTTTTTATGAACATACCCAATGTTGTTACGTAATAATCTACATATACCATCATTCTCAGATCTAAGGATCATATATATAGTTATCAGTTCAATTGCTAATAATTTTATAAATTTTTATATTCAATAAATTATTAGCTTTATAAACTAGTAGGGAATAAAAATGAATGGGCTGGGTTATTGACGGATAGAATTAAAAATACATAAAGTATAGTGTTTTTATAAAACCTCTCGCTCGCCAGTATTTATAGATCTTTATTTTAATATTCAACAACATATATTTTGGGTTAGGTCTTATTGGGCGACCTTTGTAAAAATTCATAATATATCGGGCCAAGAAAAAGCTAAATTCCGGCTAGGCGGGTTAATTTAGTCATTTGTAAACTCCAAGTTTATATTTAGATGTAAGTTGTCCAAATTATAAAAAAAAATATAATAGACAAGTTGGGCATAATACTGGCCCGGTTAAAAATAATTATTGTTCATCATATATATTGGCATATAGATAGAACTAATGCGAAAAGAAATTGTTAGAAGTTTAGTATATATATATAAAAGAGGCAGGATTATATGTTTGGGTCTAAAGACAAAAACTATATCATTTTTAATGCTAATTGTTTCACATTTGGTGGTATGTATTTCTATTAAAGTATTAAATGCTGATGATCAAATTTTTTTAAAAAATTTCCATAGATTTTTGATCATTAAAATACATTAAGATATTTCAAATGAAGTTTATTGAGAAAGTTCAAAATTCTTTTATATAAAGTCTTTTATAAGTAAGTAAATCTTTTGTTATTTTATAATCTTTGATGAAGTTATATTTTTAAAAAGGATCATATTCAATATTGTCTATCTAGAACCATTTTTGCTCAAAATTTTGGGTTAATAAAATGTTCAAACGCTCATTTTTTTTATTAAACCACGGTTTCTATACACACTATCTTTTACAAATTTATTTAGTAGTTGTAGCTCCGCAGTCAACATAAAATGATAAAAAAGAATGTTTATGCCTATAATACATATATCTTAGCTACCTAATAAAAATATTTCAGGGATTATGGCCTATCTAGAATAATTCCTAAAGACACCAAAAGTAACTGACTACTCTTAAACTAATGATTAGGCTATCTAATAATACAATTAATCAAAAATAAAATTGATTGCTAAAGGCAAAACACCCTCTATGTATAATTTAAACTATATTAATAATTTTAAGTGATAGTTTCTAATTTAAATATATCTAAAAGTATTAAAACTTAGTGGTATCCATTTTGCCAAAATATTAATTTAAAATTACAAAATTGTATATAAATATCTGTTATTATATTTACATAAAAAATAATTCCTTTACTTATAAAAATAATCTCTTTTTATATATATAACGTAAATCAATTGTTTCCAATCACGTTATCTAATTAACAACATTTAATGTATTATTACAATCTCCTTTAACCTTATACAATAAAAATATGTTAAAACAAAAATACATGTTAACAATATACATATCTATAAAAAAAACAAAAAGTCAAAAAATTTATAATTATAAAATCTAATCCCTTTTATACTTTTTTGAGACCAAGAAATCACTATAGTTCTACACGTGATATATAAAATCAGGTGACTATTTATAAATTTGATAAATATTAAACAATATAATTTTAAGATTTAAATAATTTTAAATAATAATATGACAATAATAAAATCTATAAGATCTATATAACATATCGATC
>NW_027051107.1:0-230 GCF_954871325.1 Gordionus sp. m RMFG-2023 | reverse complement strand
AACCATATTTTCATAAATTTGTTACCAGCACATCGACCCTTTTTCATATATGAGTTTAATATAGGAAATAATTTATTGTAGATACCATCAGCAGTATCTACTAAATTTATAGAAATTGTCGTAGGATTTTGAATGATGCTTTTAACATCAATATTTTCATATATTGAACCAATTTTGGCAAAATATTGGCAACACAACAAAGCCTTCCCCGTGAATTTTATCAAATGATC
>NW_027051106.1:0-8269 GCF_954871325.1 Gordionus sp. m RMFG-2023 | reverse complement strand
CAGAGACTGGAGGCCCGGCCCTAAGCCCGGTCAGGGTACGCGGGTCGGACCGTATTTTTATTTTTTTTAATATAACCGAGCCGGACCTGGTTTAGAAATTTTTTTTTGGATACTTAGATACCCGGGCCAAGCTGGTGCCGTATATTTTAAAACCGAATATTTTAAATCGCCATTGGTAGCTATAGATATGCGTGCCAAAATAAAAAAATTTTAGAAAAATTCTGGGCCGGGTAAATGGTACCTTTATAGGTCTCTACAAATAAATACCGTGTAGTTATATAAAAAATAATGAAAATATTATTTGTAAAAAAAAAAAAAGAATATTAAATTCTATTTTCTTTGATACATTTTCTAAATAACCATATTTAAAATTAATAGAAACCGCGAGAAGAGATTCATCCGGCTACAGTAAAGACGCCCAAGCTTGGATTCCTTTAGGAATAGCTATTGTATGTCTAGTCATCCTGGGTTTAGGTGTGTTAACATTCATAGCAGTTATGACCAAGAGGAAAAACAGGGGTACGATTTTATTTGCACTAAGGTCTACGTAATAATTGATATAAGGTATAAAAAAAAAATTTATAATATAATATAAAAAATTTGAATTATTATTTAGATAGCATTATTTACAAGAAACGCGTGCCGAATTTGACTAAAATACCTCCTAAGACGTATCAAAATCCTAACGCGAATGTGGCAAAGGCGGGGCCGGCAAAACCAACTAACCCGGCTTCGAAAGGATTCGCTAACCCTACTTATAAGTTGCCTTCTACTAGCTCCGCCAAGCCCGTTAACGCCGCTATGACTAACCCTCCTAAGGCTCCGCCATACGGGGCCCAAAATAAAAACAACAATAGTAGTAATAATCATCCCAAGAAGTATCCGGAAGTGATGTGGAACATTGATCTAAGATCCGATTAAAAATAATCTTTCCACTATATCATGTGTCGTGATGAAGTAGGAATCATCAAAATAATATAACACGAATTAAATAATATATTATTTACACAAATTTATCATGTATATTTTTTTTTAATAGAAATTTTTATGCTTAGAATTGTTTTAAAAAACTTTTTATTTTTTTGGGGAGAGTTGAAATATGTAAAATTATTATTTAAATAAAATATATTATAATAATATAATTTACCTTTGCAATCATTTTATATTTCTCCGCAAATTAATTCATTATTACAAAATAACGCCGGTAAATTTGTGAAGATACAATTTCATAAAATATATATAATTCTTCTTCGACAATAATGTTTTGATACCTCTTGTGCATTAGATTTACGACAAGAAATTTATTATTTTTTTTACTCTGGTCAAACTTTACGAATTCCATATTATTGTATTTTTTTTTATTAATATTATATTGCGTGAATTTAATAGATGATTAAAGAATAAAAACCGCAATTTTACACTATTATCTAAAATCATTTTCAATATCTCGTAGACTTCATCTGCCATAATTTTATATGGGAGTGATATATCTTTAAAATTTAAATAATTAATCAATATCGAATTCGGGGAGAAGAAAGAACGTATGAACATGATCACAAATTAAGATATCATTTATACTAATTAATATGATAATGTTAAAACAAAATTAGAAAAATATTTATAGCTGATAAACAAGTTTTGAGCCATTTTTTATTATTTAAAAACTAGCCAGCTTGTATTAATAACGCGTCCCGAAGACTCTATTTTAGGGTTTTTTCTCTTACTATAGTGATTTTTATTAGTGTTTAAGCATCTCTCGACAAAATATAAGTAATGGCTTTCTTGCAAACAGAATTAGATCATCTATTCGATACCTATATTACATGGGATTTCTATTTATCTCAAATATTTATTATATAGGTTGGCATTATAATATCGTACAGATAGACAATATCCTGTAGGAATTATATGAATTTATTAATCCCGTTTGAATTGAGTAATCTGGAGAGATAATCTAAAAACATTGCATAAGTGGGATAAAATTTCTCAATGTTAATGCATCGATCACTATTGACATAGTGTTCTATCATATATCATTGTACTTTTCAAATTGATAATCATATTGACGTCTTTCCTTTTTCACAATAACTTTAATTGTTCTCTGGAGGATTCAACTTTTTTCTCTTTTACTCCTCAGTTATGAAATTTATAAGGTGTCCCAAAAGATATAAAAGCTTATAGAAACAATAGAATAGGAGGTAACAATTATTATATTCTATTTCAATGCCACTTAACTAAAAGGATAACGAATATTTTTAATCTCTCATATATTATTTGTCACATATTTTTGTGATGTTTTGTGACAAAGAGTAACAGTACTCGGATTTGGAATTAAACTCACCATTAAATACGATAACTGAACATTTGTCGCAGCAGCCTGGCGGTATGCCCTCCCCGCAGCAGCTTAGCGTTGTGTCTTTGCAGATTATGAAATTATTTATTTTTAAAGTTGATTTATTTTAGTCTTATGAAAGTGGATATGCCCAATTTAGGTATTAGTCCATAGCTAATCAAAATATCTATTCAACAGAGAGAATTTATAAAAATCAAGTTATATTAATTGTATTAATGTTGCGTTATTATAATTATATATTTTTGTAATCTAATTTTATTTTTATATTACATTTTATGAATTCAAATTTATCTTTTCAACTTAACTTTTTATTTTTGTAATTCAACTTATATTACTTATTATTTTGCGTAACCTTATTTATATAACTTTCGGTTTAACTTTACTTTTTTTTATATTATTTTATTTTTTATATTTGTTTATATTCTAATTTATATTTTATAAAAACGTATAAATACTTTAAGAAAAGAAAAAGAAATTAGTTAATAAAGTTAATAAAATATGTTTTTTATTTGATAAAGTTATTAAATCTTATTTATCATTCACCGGCACATATTCATGTTATTTTACATGGTGCCTCCAGTGTTGGCATAAGAAACTCGCCTCATGGAAAATTTTTTAAAATTAAAATTTTTTTTTTCTTTTGTAAAAATTGGTTAATAAAAAAATTATAAAATGGTACAAACAATTCTATATAAGATGGATAAAAAAAAGGGTAAGTCATTTAAAAATTATTTTCATCAAATATGTTCGCCTTCAAACTAATTAATATACCCCACCAAATCTCTGTCTACGATATTTTATTTGAGTTAACCTATAATACCGATGTCGACTTTTATAGGATAGACGGTACGGAAGACGTGCTGTTTGAATTCATGAACTTAAGAGACATGATTAATTGTTTCGAATTTTTAAATGGGAAACATTATATTTATAATGACAATGATTTCATTGAATTAATCTGTATATTTACCAAAACATGAATAGCTATACCAAAAATTTGAATTGATAAAATAATAAATATTATAATTGCTTATATATGTGTCTTATTAATTAAATATGGAAATTAAACAAGAATTTACACATAAGATCCCTAAGTTAGTGGGTCCTCTTACTGAAATTTATTTAGATAGAATATTAAATTACTTTTCGACCAGTACATTATCGGACTCTATTAAAATTAATACTTTGCTTAATAATTTATCAGATGAAGTTTTTGACGACATTAAGGCAATTTGTTCTGATACCGATATTTTAGATCTTAAAATTGTGATTAAAAAGTTAACCTATCTTTTACCAGCGCTAAATTTAAATACTTTAATTAATAAGTTTAATCTTCTTCAACAAAACTCATCAGAAAGTTTTATGTTATGGTACATTAGAGTATCGAAACTTCATAAGAAATGTAATTTTTTGGACGATAGTAGATTAAAAGAGAAATTACGGACATCTACTTTAAACGATAAAATTAAATACAAATTTTCCAAAAATTTTGACCTGACATTGAATCAGATGGTGGAATTAGGGGTGAAACTGGACTCTAGTAATATTAAGTCTGAGGATAATGATATAAGTTATATGAATAATGATAAAAAATCCGATAAAGATAAAAATTTTTGCAGTAGAAATGATAATAATTTTCGAAATAATTTTAGAAATAATTATGATAATAGATATAGAAATGGGAATTACAATAATAATTTTAGATACAATTATGGTAATAATAATTCGCGATACCACGATAATTATAACAATTATAACTATAACAATTATCGCTATAATAATAATAATAATCAATCGAATTTTGGTAGAAATAATACATGGTATGATTATAATCAAAGAAAACAAATTCAATACGGTGACGTAAATCGTAATAATTACCAATCTTATTACAACAACTCAGATAATTATAGAGGTAATGATAAGTATCAGAGAAAGCAAATACAATATAACAACAACTCAAATAATTATAGAGGTAATGATAATATTCAGAGAAAGCAAATACAATATAATAACAACTCAAATAATTATAGAAATGGCGACGAAAATAATAAAAAGCAAATACAATACAATAATGATTACAACATGAATATTGAAGAAATTATTGAAGAGAAAGTTGATTCTACAAAGAACAAAGATGATAATGATTTTAATGTCAACAATTTATCTGGTGACGTGATTAATGACAATGATAACGCATTTATGACCACTGTAAAAGTGAACGATGTTGTTACTTGTATGCAGGTGGACACTGGATCCAAATACACTATCATACCTCATGGTCTGGCTAAAAAACTTGGTATTAGAGATCTTAAGAAATCCGAGCTACAACTCACTGCTTATGACGGGAATTTAATCAAAATCATAGGAACTACTCAAGTTAAAGTGACTTATGATGGTATGTCCAAATATTTACAAGCGGTAGTGGTTGAATCAAGTAAAAATGCCTTGTTGGGACGTATGTGGATCAATGCTTTCAAAAATATTTTAAATAAATTTATAGCAAATATTGACACTAATTACGAAGATGAAATAAAAAAATTGATTAAAGAGTGTGAATCGAAATTAACTAATGGGCCAATCAACAAAGCAAGTGTCAAGTTACATTTAAGAAATGATGCCCAACCTAAAATTATACCGCCTAGACGTATTCCTTATTCAAAAATTAATCTTGTTAGTAATGAACTTAAGAAATGGATACATGATGAAATAATTGAGCCGGTGAATGATGTCCGATGGGCAAGTCCTGTTACTGCTGTCTATAAAGAAGATGGGAGCATTAGGCTTTGCGCTGATTTTAAGGATACTGTAAACCCAGCTCTAAAAGACTTTAGATACCCTCTACCACGAATTAATGATCTAATTGCTAAACTTTCGGAAGGAAAGAAATTTACGAAGATTGACTTTAAAAATGCTTTCTTACAGATTCCAATTGATAAAAGTTGCAGAAATATTTTAACCATATCTACGCATAAGGGATATTACCAATTTACTAGACTTCCTTTTGGGCTTAAGACCTCATCTGCAATTTTTCAACAGATTATGGATCAAATCTTCGGGGACATGGATGACGTTATATTTTATATTGATGATTTACTTATAACTGGAAAAAACGATGAAGCCCACCTAAACAACATAAAAAAAGTGTTCGATAGAATATCATCGTTTGGGCTAATACCTAACTTTAATAAAAGTGTGTTCTTTAAAAACAAAGTGAGGTTCCTGGGTCATGATATTGACGCTAAGGGGATTCATGCTAATCACGACAAAATTGAAGCAATAATTAATATGCCAGAACCAAAATCAGCTGCTGAATTATCAACATTTCTGGGAATGGCTGGCTACTATAGAAAATTTTTGAACAATTTTGCGGAAATTGCCGATCCTCTTTATAAGATTGTCAATAAAGAAAAATGGGCTTGGAATCTAGAACACTCTAAAAGTTTTAATGATCTAAAGAAGTTAATTAGTCTTCCACCTGCTTTGACATATTTTAACCCTGAATTACCTATAGGGATAGCCACTGACGCATCAAAATGTGGTTTAGGAGCTGTACTATTTCATATTGAAAAAGATGGTAAAGAAAAACCTATAGCTTTCGCGTCGAGAACTTTATTAAAATCTGAAATGAATTATACCAATATTGAGCGTGAGGCTCTCGCTATAATGTTTGCCATAAAGAGATTTCAGGAATATTTAATCGGCACAAAATTTACAATTATTACTGACCATAAGCCTCTAGTTCACATCTTCACCAAGGGTCTCAAGGATAATAGCACCATGTCGTTAAGACTCCAGAAGTGGAATATTACATTAGGAGGATATGATTTTTATATAAAGTATAAAGCCGGTAAATATAATGTTGTTCCTGATTGCCTTTCAAGATTACCACAAGTATGTCGTGATGAAACTATTGAAAATGTAACCATTATAAATGAATATGAGGATTTACCTATTAACTTTGATCAAATCCGTGATGAAACTTTGAAAGATACGGAATTAAAACAAGTTATAAATGATATTAATAACAACAGACCTATAATGAATAATATTTATAAAAACATTGAATTGGAATTAAGTATAATTAAAGATTGTCTTTACAAAAGCAATAAAATCATAATTCCGTCTAATATGAGAAAAACTATACTACAGTCATTACATGAAGGTCACTTGGGAGCAGGAAAAATCAAATCCTTAGCCAAAGATTACATGTGGTGGCCTGGCATAAATAATGATATTGTTACGGAAGTGAAAAGTTGTGACGATTGTAATATATATCACGATAATCCTATTAAGATACAAAAACCATGGGTTTCGGCAACTAAACCGTTTGAAAGGATACATATAGATTATGCGGGTCCGTTTTTCGCAAAAAATTGGTTGATAATAGTCGATGCCTATAGCAAATTTCCAATTATTATTCCTGTTAAAAATATTACGACTAATGTTACTTTAAAAGAAATCTTTAAAACTATTTCGCTATACGGAATACCTGAAACTATAGTTACTGATAACGGTACTAACTTTACGAGTAACGATTTTGAAAAATTTTGCAACAATTTTGGTATTAAACATGTGCTTACATCTGCTTATCACCAGCAATCCAATGGCCAGGTTGAACGCATGGTTAGAACGTTCAAAACACACATGAAAAGGAATATTAAAATAGACCCAGATATCGCACTTAGCAAATTTTTACTTAATTACAGAAATACGCGTAATGATACTACAGGAGTTACACCATCACAGAGAATGTTTAATCGAGATATTAGAATTAAATGGGACTTATTAAAACCGATGGAGGAAAAGAAGAATAAAATAAACGTTACCTTACCACGAAATAGAACTTTTAACATAGGAGATTTTGTTTGGTATAAAATACAAGGTGATGATAAATGGTGCAAAGGTATAATCACACATAAGGAAAGTGATATGATGTTCCAAATTAAGACTGAGAAAGGTATTTTGAGGAGACATTTAGATCAAATAAGAATTAGAAACTGTTTTAACACAATTATTAACAATGACTCTAAGGATTCTTTTAAGGAGGGAAGTATGGACAAAAATATAAAAATTACTGATAATAATGATATAACACCTATCTCTAGACCTGTGCGAATTAAAAATAAACCTGCTTATTTAAAAGACTATGTAACTTAAAATATAAAATAAATATTAAATTGCATAAACTAAATTAAATATTAAAACGCTTATATTAAAACGCTAAAAATATAACAATCTTATTGATTTATCATTCTTCATTTATTCTTATGATGAACTATTATTTCTTATTCGCAACTTATTTATGATAATAACAATTTCGGAAAAATGACAATTAACAATTGAGTACTATCAAACAAGCTATGATTAATGGAGACAATTTACGATATGGATATCGAGCTTGCGATTTAAACAAACCAACGTGCAAAATCGATTTATACAAACCAACGATTGGACAAGCCAACGTTATGATGATTTGTGATACAACTTGATTACCAAAACGATAAACCACTTGGACAACAACCTCTCTGTGTCTTCTCCGATGAAATTATCAGAAGAGGGAGAATGTTGCGTTATTATAATTATATATTTTTGTAATCTAATTTTATTTTTATATTACATTTTATGAATTCAAATTTATCTTTTCAACTTAACTTTTTATTTTTGTAATTCAACTTATATTACTTATTATTTTGCGTAACCTTATTTATATAACTTTCGGTTTAACTTTACTTTTTTTTATATTATTTTATTTTTTATATTTGTTTATATTCTAATTTATATTTTATAAAAACGTATAAATACTTTAAGAAAAGAAAAAGAAATTAGTTAATAAAGTTAATAAAATATGTTTTTTATTTGATAAAGTTATTAAATCTTATTTATCATTCACCGGCACATATTCATGTTATTTTACAA
>NW_027051105.1:0-3824 GCF_954871325.1 Gordionus sp. m RMFG-2023 | reverse complement strand
CTTAGAAAAACGAGAAGAAAAAGAATGAGTAGGATTGTTCCTTGGACCGGGTTTGGACCTAAATAAATAGGTCCGATGCCATCTAACATTCATATCTCTTATCCATCAAAACTAAAAGGATTTCTCTTTTTTTTCAGCCTTTTTAAAATTCTTAGCTGAAATAGTGATTTTTAGATTTAAAGACTTGCTGGAACCAAAATTAAGCCGAGCAACCATGTGACCTCAGCTCTTAATACTTAAATTATCATTTTAGATTTGAATATTACAATCTAAGCATAATATTATTTATTTTTTTTTAAATGATCTAATGATTTTTTAATTCCCAATCTTAAATTAAAAGTATTATATATTTATTATATTTTAGGTGTATTCTAGAATTTCTAACATAATTTAAATCATAAATATATATGAAATGAAGGAAATACAGCCTGCATAAAAATCACATATGATACATCATTTTGTTTTCTTAATCATCGCATTTGACATTTTAAAATGTGACAGTAAGAATAATATCATTATTTAAAAATATGTTTTATGTACATTTTGTTTTCCCCCTTTTTTTTTGTCGAAAGGTAATCGATTAGGTAGAAGATCCGTAATTTTCGACGAATACGATGTCGGGAAACTGCCTCGCTCCCCAAATTATCATCGCCATTACAAGGTAAAACATTGCACTATTAAGCTGGATTTATAGTACACGGCATTTTGTTCGATAGGTGCGGTATTTATACCGCTATCGAAATCACAGCTGATCCTTTACAAGGATAATAATTTTAGAAATATACGTCGCAACATATGTTATCCAAATTTTAATCATTGGCTTGATTTTGCAAATAACGCTACGTCGAATGCCGCACCGCTTAAAAAACAAACGCGTTTACTATAAATTCGCCCTTATTCTTTAAAAAGAATATATATATATATATATAAACACCGTTAAAATGGAATATTGTAGATAAGGTCAAATATTGACGATGATTCCCTCTCCAGGAAGTTGGCTAGATACTATTCGAAGAGAGGAGAAGGGAGATTAAGGAACGCCGCCGATTCAATGAGTCAAAGAATCAGATTGAATAGGAACAGTTACGAGAGTCCCGTAGGGTCTTACATGATACCTAAGCGCTACAAATCCTTTCGTTCCCTGGATTATGAAACTAGAAGCCCTGAAGAGGATTATGGCACGGTTCAAACTAACAGCGTCGACGAAGAAACATTGGCTCCTCCTGATTCGACCGAAATTCCTAACTTATTCCAACCTACTACCTTAAAGTCTATGATCAAAGGTTTTGACAATTACGAAATCAGCCAAAATAATAGAAACGGGCCTAGTTCAAGTACACTTATACCATATATTTATTTTTTAAGAATATACATTTCAGTGGCGTAAGGGACCCTTAGGAATTTTAGTTTTTCGCTAATTTTGGAATTGATTTTCATTTTTGGTAATTTTAATTGTGGATTTCCTTTTTTTTTGTGTCAAGTTTTCTTTTTTGAACTGATTCCATAATAAGATCATGGCTACGCTACTCTGTGCATTGGAGGTTTTTTAAAAAAAAATTTATATAAATTAGAAAGATCTTTCTTTCTTCCTTTCTTTCTTTCTTCCTTTCTTTCTTAAAGAGAAATTAGAGTATAATTTTTTATATATTTTATATACCAGTTGGTAAGGTCACGTGTTAAAATCTTTTATTACTCCAGAAGGTTTCAATCGTTTTTGACAATCGCCAAACTCTCACCATTTTTTAAATATTTTTTTTTCCCTAATCAGAAATTTTAATTGCAAGATAAAAAAAAAATAACAATGAAAATCACGATTTTTTTTTTGATTTAATTCAAGTTTTATAATTTTATAATTTTTTAAAAAAAATAATTTTTTTTTATAAATACATATCCTGGAAAAATACAACCTCCAACGAGATAAAAAAAAATATTATTGAGATCTTCTTTTGACATTATGAATTCACAAAATTAATCACTTCATTTTTGGGGGGAATATTGATTAAAAAGGGCATAATAATTAAGATTTGCTTAACTAATTAAATATTTTATGTTAGAATTTATGTTAGAATTTATGTTAGAATTTATGTTAGAATTTATGCTTTCTGAAAAAATTTGGGGAAAAAAAGGGAGTGCCCGACTATAGTCCGACATAATAAGAGTTTTATATTTTAAAACGAAAGAAAGAAAGAAAAAAAGAAAGAAAGAAAGAAAGAAAGAAAGAAAGAAAGAAAGAAAGAAAGAAAGAAAGAAAGAAAGAAAGAAAGAAAGAAAGAAAGAAAGAAAGAAAGAAAGAAAGAAAGAAAGAAAGAAAGAAAGAAAGAAAGAAAGAAAGAAAGAAAGAAAGAAAGAAAGAAAGAAAGAAAGAAAGAAAGAAAGAAAGAAAGAAAGAAAGAAAGAAAAGGTGAAATAAAAGATTTATTTTAAAAATCTTATTTATCGGGGAGGTTAGAAAGGGTTTTTAAACATTTCTTTCTATTATACAAAGCACAATCTTGTTTTCTAAAAAAAAAAAAAATCAATAAAAAGTAAATAAGCCTCTAGACGAGAGTTCTAACGATTGTTACGATTCTTTTAAAAACGTGGTTAAATGTTTGGGTGACGTCAACTATTTTCGGAGATCACATCCGCCATCCACTGAAGACGGTATATTCTTACGCTTTAGGCCTGACTTCGGTTCACTTCTTAAACTCTGCGTTTACGAGGGCGTGATAGGAAACTGACTTTGGGCTTTTAACATTTGAAAGGCGTTTTTAAACGCGTATTTATAAAAGTTATCCAGAAACGGCCTCTTTAGCGTCCATGTGTTTTTTCAACTTTAAATCATTTTTTTTTGGAGCGCGTTTTTTTTTTAAATTTAACCAGAAATGTATTTCATCATGTTTGGAATACCCACCATATCAAATTTCAGAGAATTTAGTCACGAACTTTCGAACTTAACAATAATTTATATTAGTTTTTTTGTCCATTGATTTATTTTTCACATAAATTACCAGAGTTGTTAAAAGGTACTTTTTAAATGGATCTAGATACAGATACATCGTCTAAAATAATATCTAGATACAGATATTATAATCAAAAATCTATCTAGATACAGATACAGATACCACATTTTTATATCTAGATACAGGATCTAGATCTCTGTAAATTACAAATGACTCAAAAGTTATCCGCAAAATTATCTATATAATTCGTAAGATATATGTATTCTAAACATGCTGTAATCGGTAAAATCAAAATTTAATATTTAAAGTTGAAAAATGTATCACATTTCTGGGAAAAAAAACGCATTTGACGCTATATATATATAATTTGTTTAAAAAAAAATAAAACTAACAATTTTATGCAAATATAAATTTTACTTTTTAAAAATGATATGTAATTATTAAAATGGAACAGAAACTATCACGAATCAATGGAATGACGAAGCGACAACAGGCGGTATTAAAATTTGCATTTAATTTTTTTTTAATCTAACTTGCGAATTCGAATTCTTTCAAGGTTGGCAACCAAGAACTCCCAAAAATTCTCACCAAAAACCTTACAATTACATGATGCCGCTCTACTTTGGTATGTGATAAAATGAAAAAATATTAGTTTTGCCTTTAAAAAAAAAAATTGTGCGCTCATTTTAACGTCGCATCTATATGGTAAAGCGGGATTTGTTTAAGCGACGCGAAGTTAAATGCGAAATCAGAGATGATTTATCTTCTTTTTTTTTTGAAATATGCGTAAACAGCTTTCACGATTTAATTTCGAATACTAGAGAGAGATGATGAAATGGCGACAGCTGTTTACGTATATTTTCAAATATTTCTCGGAAGAAT
>NW_027051104.1:0-7404 GCF_954871325.1 Gordionus sp. m RMFG-2023 | reverse complement strand
AATCCGCATCATAACTCCAAAAATAATGACGTAAACTTGAAAATTTTTTCATTTTATGTTTATATATATTAGTTTACACCAAATGAGTCAAACAAAATAAAATATTTTTAAAATCCCAAAAATCTAAAAAAAAATTGACTAAACTGAGAATTCACATCATAACTCCAAAAATAATGATGGAAATTTAAAAATTTTTTCATTTTATGTTTATATATGTTAGTTTACACCAAATGAGTAAAAAAATAATAAAATATTTTTTAAATCCCAAAAATCTAAAAAAAAATTAAAAAATTGACTAAACTGAGAATCCGCATCATAACTCCAAAAATAATGACGTAAACTTGAAAATTTTTTACATTTTATGTTTATATATATTAGTTTACACCAAATGAGTCAAACAAAATAAAATATTTTTAAAATCCCAAAAATTTAAAAAAAATTAAAAAATTGACTAAACTGAGAATCCGCATCATAACTCCAAAAATAATGATGGAAACTTAAAAATTTTTTCATTTTATGTTTATATATATTAGTTTACACCAAATGAGTCAAAAATTATAAAAAAATTTAAAATTCCAAAATCTAAAAAAAAAATTAAAAAATTGACTAAACTGAGAATCCGCATCATAACTCCAAAAATAATGACGTAAACTTAAAAATTTTTACATTTTATGTTTATATATGTTAGTTTACACCAAATGAGTCAAAAAAATAAAATATTTTAAAAATCTCAAAAATTTTAAAAAAAATTAAAAAATTGACTAAACTGAGAATCCGCATCATAACTCCAAAAATAATGACGTAAGTTTAAAAATTTTTACATTTTATGTTTATATATGTTAGTTTACACCAAATGAGTAAAAAAATAAAATATTTTAAAAATCCCAAAAATTTTAAAAAAAATTAAAAAATTGACTAAACTGAGAATCCGCATCATAACTCCAAAAATAATGATGGAAACTTAAAAATTTTTTCATTTTATGTTTATATATATTAGTTTACACCAAATGAGTCAAAAAAATAAAATATTTTAAAAATCCCAAAAATTTAAAAAAAAATTAAAAAATTGACTAAACTGAGAATCCGCATCATAACTCCAAAAATAATGATGGAAACTTAAAAATTTTTTCATTTTATGTTTATATATGTTAGTTTACACCAAATGAGTCAAACAAAATAAAATATTTTTAAAATCCCAAAAATCTAAAAAAAAATTGACTAAACTGAGAATTCACATCATAACTCCAAAAATAATGATGGAAACTTAAAAATTTTTTCATTTTATGTTTATATATGTTAGTTTACACCAAATGAGTCAAAAATTATAAAAAAATTTAAAATTCCAAAATCTAAAAAAAAAATTAAAAAATTGACTAAACTGAGAATCCGCATCATAACTCCAAAAATAATGACGTAAACTTAAAAATTTTTACATTTTATGTTTATATATGTTAGTTTACACCAAATGAGTCAAAAAAATAAAATATTTTAAAAATCTCAAAAATTTTAAAAAAAATTAAAAAATTGACTAAACTGAGAATCCGCATCATAACTCCAAAAATAATGATGGAAACTTAAAAATTTTTTCATTTTATGTTTATATATGTTAGTTTACACCAAATGAGTCAAAAAAATAAAATATTTTTTAAATCCCAAAAATCTAAAAAAAAATTAAAATTGACTAAACTGAGAATCCGCATCATAACTCCAAAAATAATGACGTAAACTTGAAATTTTTTACATTTTATGTTTATATATGTTAGTTTACACCAAATGAGTAAAAAAATAAAATATTTTAAAAATCCCAAAAATTTTAAAAAAAATTAAAAAATTGACTAAACTGAGAATCCGCATCATAACTCCAAAAATAATGATGGAAACATAAAAATTTTTTCATTTTATGTTTATATATATTAGTTTACACCAAATGAGTCAAACAAAATAAAATATTTTTAAAATCCCAAAAATCTAAAAAAAAATTGACTAAACTGAGAATTCACATCATAACTCCAAAAATAATGATGGAAACTTAAAAATTTTTTCATTTTATGTTTATATATGTTAGTTTACACCAAATGAGTCAAAAATTATAAAAAAATTTAAAATTCCAAAATCTAAAAAAAAAATTAAAAAATTGACTAAACTGAGAATCCGCATCATAACTCCAAAAATAATGACGTAAACTTAAAAATTTTTACATTTTATGTTTATATATGTTAGTTTACACCAAATGAGTCAAAAAAATAAAATATTTTAAAAATCCCAAAAATTTAAAAAAAAATTAAAAAATTGACTAAACTGAGAATCCGCATCATAACTCCAAAAATAATTATGGAAACTTAAAAGTTTTTCATTTTATGTTTAAATAAGTTAGTTTACACCAAATGAGTCAATAAAAATAAAATATTTTTTAAATCCCAAAAATCTAAAAAAAAATTAAAAAATTGACTAAACTGAGAATCCGCATCATAACTCCAAAAATAATGACGTAAATTTAAAAATTTTTACATTTTATGTTTATATATGTTAGTTTACACCAAATGAGTCAAAAAAATAAAATATTTTAAAAATCCCAAAAATTTAAAAAAAAATTAAAAAATTGACTAAACTGAGAATCCGCATCATAACTCCAAAAATAATGATGGAAACTTAAAAAATTTTTCATTTTTAGTTTACACCAAATGAGTCAAAAAAAATAAAATATTTTTAAAATCCTAAAAATTTTAAAAAAAATTAAAAAATTGACTAAGAATCCACATAACTCCAAAAATAATGATGGAAACTTAAAATTTTTTTCATTTTATGTTTATATATGTTTTTTTACACCAAATGAGTCAAAAAATAAAATATTTTTAAAATCCCAAAAATCTAAAAAAAAAATTGACTAAACTGAGAATCCGCATCATAACTCCAAAAATAATGATGGAAACTTAAAAAATTTTCATTTTATGTTTAAATAAGTTAGTTTACACCAAATCAGTGAAAAAAAATAAAATATTTTTAAAATCCCAAAACTTTTAAAAAAAATTAAAAAATTGACTAAACTGAGAATCCGCATCATAACTCCAAAAATAATGACGTAAACTTGAAATTTTTTTCATTTTATGTTTATATATGTTAGTTTACACCAAATGAGTCAAAAAAATAAAATATTTTTTAAATCCCAAAAATCTAAAAAAAAATTAAAATTGACTAAACTGAGAATCCGCATCATAACTCCAAAAATAATGATGGAAACTTAAAAATTTTTTCATTTTATGTTTATATATGTTAGTTTACACCAAATGAGTCAAAAAATAATAAAATATTTTTTAAATCCCAAAAATCTAAAAAAAAAATTAAGACTAAACTGAGAATCCGCATCATAACTCCAAAAATAATGATGGAAACTTAAAAATTTTTTCATTTTATGTTTATATATGTTAGTTTACACCAAATGAGTCAAAAAAATAATAAAATATTTTTTAAATCCAAATCTAAAAAAAAATTAAGACTAAACTGAGAATCCGCATCATAACTCCAAAAATAATGACGTAAACTTGAAATTTTTTACATTTTATGTTTATATATGTTAGTTTACACCACCAAATGAGTAAAAAAATAAAATATTTTAAAAATCCCAAAAATTTAAAAAAAAATTAAAAAATTGACTAAACTGAGAATCCGCATCATAACTCCAAAAATAATGATGGAAACTTAAAAATTTTTTCATTTTATGTTTATATATATTAGTTTACACCAAATGAGTCAAACAAAATAAAATATTTTTAAAATCCCAAAAATCTAAAAAAAAATTGACTAAACTGAGAATTCACATCATAACTCCAAAAATAATGATGGAAATTTAAAAATTTTTTCATTTTATGTTTATATATGTTAGTTTACACCAAATGAGTAAAAAAATAATAAAATATTTTTTAAATCCCAAAAATCTAAAAAAAAATTAAAAAATTGACTAAACTGAGAATCCGCATCATAACTCCAAAAATAATGACGTAAACTTGAAAATTTTTTCATTTTATGTTTATATATATCAGTTTACACCAAATGAGTCAAACAAAATAAAATATTTTTAAAATCCCAAAAATTTAAAAAAAATTAAAAAATTGACTAAACTGAGAATCCGCATCATAACTCCAAAAATAATGATGGAAACTTAAAAATTTTTTCATTTTATGTTTATATATATTAGTTTACACCAAATGAGTCAAAAATTATAAAAAAATTTAAAATTCCAAAATCTAAAAAAAAAATTAAAAAATTGACTAAACTGAGAATCCGCATCATAACTCCAAAAATAATGACGTAAACTTAAAAATTTTTACATTTTATGTTTATATATGTTAGTTTACACCAAATGAGTCAAAAAAATAAAATATTTTAAAAATCTCAAAAATTTTAAAAAAAATTAAAAAATTGACTAAACTGAGAATCCGCATCATAACTCCAAAAATAATGACGTAAGTTTAAAAATTTTTACATTTTATGTTTATATATGTTAGTTTACACCAAATGAGTAAAAAAATAAAATATTTTAAAAATCCCAAAAATTTTAAAAAAAATTAAAAAATTGACTAAACTGAGAATCCGCATCATAACTCCAAAAATAATGATGGAAACTTAAAAATTTTTTCATTTTATGTTTATATATATTAGTTTACACCAAATGAGTCAAAAAAATAAAATATTTTAAAAATCCCAAAAATTTAAAAAAAAATTAAAAAATTGACTAAACTGAGAATCCGCATCATAACTCCAAAAATAATGATGGAAACTTAAAAATTTTTTCATTTTATGTTTATATATGTTAGTTTACACCAAATGAGTCAAACAAAATAAAATATTTTTAAAATCCCAAAAATCTAAAAAAAAATTGACTAAACTGAGAATTCACATCATAACTCCAAAAATAATGATGGAAACTTAAAAATTTTTTCATTTTATGTTTATATATGTTAGTTTACACCAAATGAGTCAAAAATTATAAAAAAATTTAAAATTCCAAAATCTAAAAAAAAAATTAAAAAATTGACTAAACTGAGAATCCGCATCATAACTCCAAAAATAATGACGTAAACTTAAAAATTTTTACATTTTATGTTTATATATGTTAGTTTACACCAAATGAGTCAAAAAAATAAAATATTTTAAAAATCTCAAAAATTTTAAAAAAAATTAAAAAATTGACTAAACTGAGAATCCGCATCATAACTCCAAAAATAATGATGGAAACTTAAAAATTTTTTCATTTTATGTTTATATATGTTAGTTTACACCAAATGAGTCAAAAAAATAAAATATTTTTTAAATCCCAAAAATCTAAAAAAAAATTAAAATTGACTAAACTGAGAATCCGCATCATAACTCCAAAAATAATGACGTAAACTTGAAATTT
This sequence comes from Gordionus sp. m RMFG-2023, assembly GCF_954871325.1. Taxonomy (NCBI): domain Eukaryota; kingdom Metazoa; phylum Nematomorpha; class Gordioida; order Chordodea; family Parachordodidae; genus Gordionus; species Gordionus sp. m RMFG-2023. The sequence continues at coordinate 2,009 of NW_027051104.1, read as the reverse complement.
TTTACATTTTATGTTTATATATGTTAGTTTACACCAAATGAGTAAAAAAATAAAATATTTTAAAAATCCCAAAAATTTTAAAAAAAATTAAAAAATTGACTAAACTGAGAATCCGCATCATAACTCCAAAAATAATGATGGAAACATAAAAATTTTTTCATTTTATGTTTATATATATTAGTTTACACCAAATGAGTCAAACAAAATAAAATATTTTTAAAATCCCAAAAATCTAAAAAAAAATTGACTAAACTGAGAATTCACATCATAACTTCAAAAATAATGATGGAAACTTAAAAATTTTTTCATTTTATGTTTATATATGTTAGTTTACACCAAATGAGTCAAAAATTATAAAAAAATTTAAAATTCCAAAATCTAAAAAAAAAATTAAAAAATTGACTAAACTGAGAATCCGCATCATAACTCCAAAAATAATGACGTAAACTTAAAAATTTTTACATTTTATGTTTATATATGTTAGTTTACACCAAATGAGTCAAAAAAATAAAATATTTTAAAAATCCCAAAAATTTAAAAAAAAATTAAAAAATTGACTAAACTGAGAATCCGCATCATAACTCCAAAAATAATTATGGAAACTTAAAAGTTTTTCATTTTATGTTTAAATAAGTTAGTTTACACCAAATGAGTCAATAAAAATAAAATATTTTTTAAATCCCAAAAATCTAAAAAAAAATTAAAAAATTGACTAAACTGAGAATCCGCATCATAACTCCAAAAATAATGACGTAAATTTAAAAATTTTTACATTTTATGTTTATATATGTTAGTTTACACCAAATGAGTCAAAAAAATAAAATATTTTAAAAATCCCAAAAATTTAAAAAAAAATTAAAAAATTGACTAAACTGAGAATCCGCATCATAACTCCAAAAATAATGATGGAAACTTAAAAAATTTTTCATTTTTAGTTTACACCAAATGAGTCAAAAAAAATAAAATATTTTTAAAATCCTAAAAATTTTAAAAAAAATTAAAAAATTGACTAAGAATCCACATAACTCCAAAAATAATGATGGAAACTTAAAATTTTTTTCATTTTATGTTTATATATGTTTTTTTACACCAAATGAGTCAAAAAATAAAATATTTTTAAAATCCCAAAAATCTAAAAAAAAAATTGACTAAACTGAGAATCCGCATCATAACTCCAAAAATAATGATGGAAACTTAAAAAATTTTCATTTTATGTTTAAATAAGTTAGTTTACACCAAATCAGTGAAAAAAAATAAAATATTTTTAAAATCCCAAAACTTTTAAAAAAAATTAAAAAATTGACTAAACTGAGAATCCGCATCATAACTCCAAAAATAATGACGTAAACTTGAAATTTTTTTCATTTTATGTTTATATATGTTAGTTTACACCAAATGAGTCAAAAAAATAAAATATTTTTTAAATCCCAAAAATCTAAAAAAAAATTAAAATTGACTAAACTGAGAATCCGCATCATAACTCCAAAAATAATGATGGAAACTTAAAAATTTTTTCATTTTATGTTTATATATGTTAGTTTACACCAAATGAGTCAAAAAAATAATAAAATATTTTTTAAATCCCAAAAATCTAAAAAAAAATTAAGACTAAACTGAGAATCCGCATCATAACTCCAAAAATAATGATGGAAACTTAAAAATTTTTTCATTTTATGTTTATATATGTTAGTTTACACCAAATGAGTCAAAAAAATAATAAAATATTTTTTAAATCCAAATCTAAAAAAAAATTAAGACTAAACTGAGAATCCGCATCATAACTCCAAAAATAATGACGTAAACTTGAAATTTTTTACATTTTATGTTTATATATGTTAGTTTACACCACCAAATGAGTAAAAAAATAAAATATTTTAAAAATCCCAAAAATTTAAAAAAAAATTAAAAAATTGACTAAACTGAGAATCCGCATCATAACTCCAAAAATAATGATGGAAACTTAAAAATTTTTTCATTTTATGTTTATATATATTAGTTTACACCAAATG
>NW_027051103.1:0-8154 GCF_954871325.1 Gordionus sp. m RMFG-2023 | reverse complement strand
TGAAAAAGATTTAACAAAAATAATTATGCTAAAATCATTTCTATTGGTCCCACTATATATTGATTCACTTTTTCTCATAGCGTTTCCTTTGAATTATACGATATTTGATATTCAAATTTCTTTAATTATCATCAGTGTTATTAATTTAATTTTAACTTTAAAATAAAAACAGTTTTAAATTATAAATTAGGAAACACTGTAATCCTGTTCTTTTTTTTATAGCTAGAGACGTATCTGTAAGTCGAAAGCATAATAAAAATAATTGTCGAGAGGGAGCATAATAATTTAAGTTTTCATATTAGAGGTAATAAATTTTTAGAGAATTATAAAATTTCTAAATAATATAGACATTTTATATTTTTATCAAATAAGTCATATTCTTTACACTGTCGTTATCTATATGTTGATACTTAATACTTCTCAATTTTATTATACACCTATCCCAACATATGTAAAATAAAATGTTAAAGGGTCAAGATTTTGGTGTAGATATCAAAAATGAAAATATAAGCAATATAAGGCCTCATCAAAATAATATAACCAACAAAATTTGCCCACACACCAATCCTAATTTAAATATACTTGAGAATAGTAAATCTCCATCAAATTTGAAACATTTATTTGAATTAGATGGGTACTTAAAATCTTATGAAAAAGAGATATGTAGGAGGTTGGTATTCATTTATTAAAATTATCCACAATTAATTTTAGATATGAAGTCTTTAGTAATACACTATCAAAAATTGATCAGGTTGAGGGTTCATTGGATAAATTTTCAAGAGGTTATCAAGAATATGGCATTCAAGTGACACCTGAGAATGGTATCAGATGTCTGGAATGGGCACCTGGGGCTAAGGCTTTATATTTAAGAGGAGATTTTAGTAAATATAAATTATTTATTGTTTTATTCTCAATTAATTATATTTTTATTTATAAATAAATTACTTTGGACATATTTTATTTATTTATAATAAAATATATGCCATAAGTATGAGCTATTAATAACTATATAATATCGTCAAGCATATTTGAACATTTGTTAAGATTGGATTATGATACTGAGTATAAATTGGGAAAAGCTCAATTTGGGTGAATTTTTAAAAATGGCCCAATTAAGTTTTTTAGCTAAATAATATTATCTAAGCCTGGAGGTTTTGCTCATAGGTGACAGAAATGTTTTGATTTTTATTTGCCAAATCTCAAGGTTACAGAATATTATTTTGACTAAAAATTTTAATTGGGCCATTTTTAAAAATTTACCCAAATAAGGCATAATATTTAATTATTGTTAAGTACAACATTGATTGTCAATCACCAACTTGTATTAAAAATGAACGTTTGTAGATTATAATTTAAGAATTTATATATCTATTGTTTTTTACTTTCTCATATAATTTTAGTTACATTGTGTTATATTTCCAACATATAGTGTCCTTTTCCAATAACTTTAAAAAAAACACTAGTATATTTTTTTATATTTAGATTATTTATTTGGCTTAAAAGAAATTATAATTATTATATACAAATTTTCTATTTATTTATTTTATCTCTAGACAAAAAATAAAATTTTACAAAAATAAAAGTTTTTTATAATAATTTTTTATCTATTTTTAACAATTGATGAAAATTTTGGTTAGATAAACAATAGTGCTTAGTGCTCAACACAGCCTTCACTGTGCTAAACACACTTTCAACTAGTGCAGAGAAAGGTAGGGCTATTTCATAAATAAAAATTTTAATTGAGAGGGAATTTATTAAATATTTAAAGAATAATTTTTTATTTCATAAAAAATTTTTAGATCATTGACACAAGAATTTTTATTAAGATTCTTGTCGATTTTTTTAAAATACTTTATCAGAATTTAATCTGGCAAATTGTGTTATTTAAAGAAACCAAATCTGAGTTTTGTTTGTATTTGTCAAATTCTTTTCTCACACTGAAAACAAGACTTATGCCTTTAATTTTCTTTGTTGGGTAAAAAAAATGTTTCTTTGACCAGGGCAGAGTTAAAAATCCTCATCTGAAAAGAAAAAAGTATTATTGACATTAATTCTTTATAAAATAAAAAATACATTAATTCTTTATAAAATAAAAAAATTTATAATAAAGAATATGAATTCACATATCTTGGTATTCAATATTAATTAGATTAACAATCTTGAATGTATAAAATTCAACAAAAATGTAATATAAAATAAAAATGAAGAACCTTGATCTGAAATTACAGCTTAAATTATTTATGAAATTTTTTTAAAAAAATTTTTTTTATTCCATTAAGGAAAAATTTAAAGTAACGTTTTGCGACACCATTACTCAAAAAATAGAAGCCCTTTACTGGTTAATTCTTATCTTTTGAAACACGTAACAGATGGCGTTCTTTTTTCTTAAGAAAAGTAACGCCGTTAATTGACGTTACTTTACACCACTTGAAATTTAGTATATTTATAAAATAATGTCAAAACTTATTTAGTTTTAATGCTTCAGAAAATATTGACAATTGTTAAATATAAAGATATGGCAACTCAATTTTAGAACAAGTGGTCTGGTCACTTTATTATATTTTTTTAGTTGAGTAATTCAATAACAATTATGATCAATCTTTATTTTATTTTTTGTTTGAGGATGGCTACAATGTGGTTGGATTGTATAAATTGCATAGATGAGCCAACACCCCATTCCCCCTTTTTAGTCGATTAAAATTTATACAGTATCATTATTTGTTAAAATTTAAAGTATCGTCGATACATTTAATATAATTAAATATTTTCATTAATAAAAGAACTTCCAAAACTGATTTATTTTTCATAATCGATAATATATTTAAGGAGCGCATCTGCGCACAAATTGAGCGTTTGCATTTTGTCATACTTTTTTTAATTTAAAAAAAAACGTGATACCTCCCTTATTTTAAATTGAAGAGGGATTTAATTTTATAACAGATGATGTATGCTAATTTGGAACAAAAACATGTGAGACGTAAATTATATTTAAAAAGAACCACGAAAGGAAAAAGAAAACCAATTCGCGTTTTTTTAAAATGGTTTTTTATCGCTTAAACAGTAATTTGACCAATTTCCGCGATACCACTCGAAATGCTTTAGTTGCGTTTACAACACAGCGTTTAAACGCTACAATTTTCGCGCACTAAAACACCTAATTCCTTATGGAAAAAAAGAGGATACATTTTTTTTTCACCCATTTTTTAAATTTCCATAATATTGATTATTATCATTTTTTTTATAATAAAAAATAATAATAAATTTCTGGAGAAAATTGGGAATCTAACCTTGACCTTAGTTTTTGGAGACTTTGGAAAATTAACCATATTTGCTGTTTTCCCAAAATAAAACATTTTACTACACACTAATATGCTCCGTGTTAGTAGTGTTCTATAGCCTTAAAACAGCACCATCAGCTAGTGATGTTTAAAAAAAAACTTTGATTTAGATGGGTTTTTTAAAAAAAAGAAAAAGAATAGCAAAATCACGATTTTTAGCTTAGAAAATATTACCGAAACCTCGAGATTTGGCCAAAAAAAGGGTCAAACTTTTTTGCCATGTTTTTGACGAAATTACGTTGGTTAGGTAATTATTTGCCTAAAATCTTGATTTAGCCGTTTTCTTAGTTAGTGCGAATTCGCGGCGAATTATACTAAATATGTTTTATTTTTGTACTCTTCACGAACTGTGAATGAGAGGTTAGGATGCATACACAAGTAGCACGCATTCGTTAGGAAGTATACAAAATTATTTTAATATACTTCAACACGAATTCGCGCTAACTTTGAATGCAGGGTAAATCAATGGTTTTATTTAACAATAATTATTATCAGCAAAAAACAAAATGATAGTGCATAATAAAATTTTTTTTATTTAATATTGTTTATCCAAGCTAAATTAGCATGTTTATATTTTTTTATAACAGACAATTGGAAAAAAAATGAATTCCCATTCGAAAAGCTTCCTTTTGGAAAATGGGAATTATACATACCTCCATTGGCAGATGGAACTTTACCAATTAAACATAAATCAGCTTTAAAAGTGATATTTAGCAATACTTTAAAAATTCCTATCTTATTTTGTAACAATATTATAAATGTCGTAATTTTTTTTCTTTCAGGATTCGTTGATAATATCCAGCACCTATATTTTAATAAAATCTGGGATCCCGTAATTTACAAAATAAATATTTTCTAATAAATTATTATAAAAATTTGTCTGAATATTAATTTGCATGTTTTTAATTATAATTATCTTTTGTGCCACTAATCTGAACGAATCTAGGAAAATAATTCCCCTAAGAAAAAATCCCCTTTTATTAAGATATTAAAAGTTACAAAATTAATAAAATAGGAGAAAAAATTCCCTATAAATATATCCACGGAATAAAAATCTTCAAATAAAATGTTGAAAAATTTAAAATCAATTCCGGGGAATTATTTTCTAATTTTTTTCCGCCTACCAATCTGAACGCCGTACCAACTAAGTTCCTTCTGTAGGCTCTTATTTTATGTCTAACGTCACCCTATATAAACAATTTTTGTTATAAATCTTATATTTAAGTTGGTTGTAGAAGATCACCATGGTCATATGCTAGATAGACTCAGTCCTTGGGCCACTTACGTTAAACCGCCTTCTAATTCAATCGTATTCGAACAAGTCTTCTGGAATCCGCCTGAAAATCAAGTATTTTAATTAATTTTTTTTTGCAACTACGTTTAGCATATTAAATTTTCCATTTTTTTTTATTCCATCAATCCGGAATCCATAAAGGTTTAATAAATCTATAAACAAATTTTTTTTAAAAATATCATTAAGTTTTGTAATACGGTAGTATTGGTTTGGAAATTATTTCCATTTTTTATAAAATTGTGTAACTTGCCTTTATTATTGTAAACATTGATAAAATTCAACAAAAAAAATTTCCGGGCAAATTAAACAATTTTATGAGAAAGTTGTTACATATATTATGAAATGACTTACAACAAATCAATGTAATTTCTTACACATAATAGATATTTATTAGATAATGAAAAATGTAATATAGTGGCTCTAATACTCTTCACATTCTAAATAACATTCTTTATTCCTCCAAATTTCCACTCCACATAATACATAAAACTACATTCAAAATGATAAAATAAAACTGTCATAATTTCATGTGAATAAAATGATACCTTTTCAAAATTATGACCAAACATCCATAAATTCCAATCACTGAATGGTTAGAAGCAGGGATTCGAACCGAACCCGAACCCGGATAAGTGAACCCGGGTTTTTAGAAAAAAACTCTGAACCCGAACCGAACCTGAACCCCATTTATAAAATTTCCAAAACCCCGAACCGAACCCAAGAATTTTATTTGAACCCGGGTTCAATCGGGTTCAGTGTATTATTTAAAATCATATATTAATATATGTAAATACAAATATTATATTTTCAAATTTCCAATTAAATGAAGTCTTAATAAATTTTAAACAATTTAATTCATTTATGCCATTTTTAAATTTATTCTCGATTCCTATTGGAGTGTTAAAAAATTTTAAACAATTGAATTAATTTACGCCATTTATTTTTAAATTTTTATCTTATTATTCTTAAAGATTATTAATTAGAAGAAAATGGTTAACAAATCAAAGTAAAAATTATTATATTGTTAATTTAAAAAATTCTAAACATCTAACTTAAAAATTGTTAAATGTAGGGCAGTTTTTGTGAACTTATTAAAATGATTTTAAAATTTATATATGCTAATCATTTATTTTTGGTTTAGTTTAATTTTTACAAGATATTAATGAAGTGCATATTATAAATGAAATTAAATTTATAAATATCTCTTTTTTAATTCTGAAGTCATTGCTATTTAAAAAAATTGTTCTCTTTTTATAGATTTAAGATTAAAGATAAAGTCATATTTGATAAACATTTTACCCTTAATAAAATAGAAAAAAAAATCAATATGTTTCTATTGCAAAGTAAAAATGTCTGGTAATCACTTGTCAAATTTAGAAAGACACCTGGAAAGAAATCACAACAATGAATATTTAAATTATTTAAATGAAAAAACCAAATATCAGGAATTGTTATTGGCAAAAAAACCTAAAATTAATATAGAAACCTTTTTTCCAAAAAAGCATATAAGTATAAATATATCATCTAATGATTTGATGAGTTCTATACTAGAACTTGTTACTGTAAATGGCCGGCCTTTATCAATTATTGAAGATTCGGGATTTCAAAGAATTATAAATCCACTCCTATCTGGGCTCAATTTAGTTATAAACAAAGAAAATTTATCCAGAACTATTAATAAAACAGCCCAATCAATTAGAGACAAAATATCGAGAGAGGTAGAAGGAAAATTAATAAGTTTAAAAGTTGATGCAGTTCAACGACTAGATAGGTCAATTCTTGGTGTAAATATTCAATTTATATCAAAGTCCATTATAAATTTGAGGACTCTTGGAATTGTAGAGCTGAAAGAGAGATGTACAGGAGAATATATAAAAGAGAATATATTAAAAACTTTACTAAAATTTAAAATTAATATTCAACAAATATACACAATTACTTCTGATAATGGTTGTAATTTTTTAAGAGCTATAAAGCTCCTGCAACCTGAAACTGATTATGATATAAGGAGTGAATCAGCAGATGAGGAAAATATGGATGTAAATGTATATAAATATGATATTGATGATATACAAAATACTTTTTTATCAACTATTATATCCTATCCGATTTATAGTGTACGGTGTGCACACACTTCAGCTGGCACTTCAAGATGCTATAAAATTATCACCTATTGTGGAAACCTGCAAAAGCTAGGAGCCTAAATTTAAAATTAAGACATCCCACTTACCAAAAGTTATTAAAAAATATGAAACTCCCTAAGCCTGTGTTAGATTGCCACAGATGGCATTCAACCCATGATATGTTAGAAAGGCTGATTTTACTAAAACCCAATATGGAAGATTTTTTTACAGAGCAATCTGATTATTTATTGACTGAAGATTGGAAAGAAATAATAACGATTGTTGAAATTTTAAAACCGCTAAAAATCGCAACCAAACAATTCCAATCTGAACAGTTAACACTGACAGATTTTTATGCAGCATGGTTAAGATGCTGCATCGAACTGGAAAAAAATCCAAACCATTTTGCTCAATTACTATATTCTTGTCTTAAGAACAGAGAAGAAAGGTTTATAAAGAACGAAATTCTCTTAGCTGCCATATACCTGGGCCCAAGATACAAGGTTAATTAAAAGCTTAGTAAATTAATTATTTTAGATTTATATTAAAATTGTTATTTTATGAAATATTTAAATATAAACAATATAAATCCTTAAATATTACAGGTATTACTTAGTGATGATGATAAGATTTGTGCGAAAAAACATCTTGTCAATTTATGGAGACGAATTAAAAGCTTAACAACGCCAATTTTATCTGATGATATTAGTTCCGATGAAGTTATTGAACAAGAAGATGATTTAGAGAAATTGATACAACTTAAAGAAAGGAAGGAGAAAATACTTAAAAGAGGGCCAACGATTGCTGAGAAAAGTATTGGAACAATAATTACTGGATTTAGCGATTATATAAGATTAGATAAGAAGGAAAATATTTTGCATTTTTGGGAGTCTGCTAACTGGAACACCCTGAATTATATATTTTATCTATAATCTTATTTGCTGTTCCTGCAACCCAAGTTAATTTTTCATATTTTCACATATAAATACATTTAACATAGGTTAGCGAAAGATCTTTTTCACATTTGAAATTCATTCTTTCACCACATAGATCGAGGATGAGTGAACAACTCTTGGAAGATATTATGCTAATACGTCTAAATAAAATTTTTAAAATTGATACATGACTATATTCTTTGTATTTTTAACTATATTTGCCTATAAATAAAATAAAAAATTTATTTTTTATATCAAATTTATGTCTAGTTTTTTATTATAATTTAAATATAGAATTTTTTTTTATCAACTTAAAAATTCTTGAACCCGAACCAAACCCAAACCAAACCCGGGTTCAATATTTCCCTGAACCGAACCCGAACCGAACCCAACTCTTTTTTTTATACCCCGAACCGAACCCGAACCGAACCCGGTCTAAAATTTTGTCGGGTTCGCATCCCTGG
>NW_027051102.1:0-6291 GCF_954871325.1 Gordionus sp. m RMFG-2023 | reverse complement strand
TAGATTTGTTGTTTTATATGCTTGAGGCATGTGATTATTTCTTGTTCTGTTATTGGTTGTAACAAGGTTGACATGGGGAGTGTTCATCTAGATTTATTATGTGGTTATTAAAGTTGAGTAGCTCCTGAAAATATTCTTTCCATCTATTCATTATTTGTTTTTCCTTAATTATCAATTTTCCATCTTTATATTTGATTACTTTCAGAGCTCGTTTATATCCCTAGAATTTTTTTCTCGCTGTTTCATACATGTCATCCTATACCATAGCTCTGGCCCTAGCACCGCCTTTGTAGCTATTCTCATGGATTTAATTTGTCTTGTCATCTGGGTTTTTGAATTAATACCATATTTTCTATAGGACTTTTTTCTCCTTTATAATGGTTTGTACCTCTTCATTCCACAACCATAGTTCTTTGTATGATTTGGCCTCCCCTTGTCAAGCCTAGTGTCGATTTGGCAGTGTCTATTAATCTTTAAAAGTCTGTCAACATTTTTTCACTAACTTGTGAGGAATTTATTGTTTCAATGCTTGCATTGATTGCAAAGACATCTGTCATTGTTTTTAATTTACCCCATTTGATGCATAGTTCAAGTTTTATCTTATTTTGAGGATTTATTTGAGACCTATTGCTAACAATTCCATATAAGTACAATTTAAACCCATCTCCAATCATTAAAGTCTTCCGACCTTTCCATTTCTCTTGTATGCACGCCTATATCAACTTTTCTCTTGTTCAACTTGATGCCAATTTTCTCGTCTTACCTTTAAGTGCCCCAATATTCAAACTTGCTAATCTTGTCTTTTTTTCTTTGACTTTTATTTTACTTTTCACAGGATGGAGGTCTACACCCTGAGCGTCGCTTAGAGGGAACGCTCTAGCTTTCATATTCATATTTTCATTTGTGTCCATCATTTTATTGGACAAGTATCCTTAGCCTCTGACTGACCAAGCCTGTTGGTAAAGGGGTGTCATCTCTAAGCTCCGAAATCATCCTACCATATGTCTTTACACATCAATCCTCGAAGAAAAACCGGAAAATTTTTACGTTCCTTAACAGGATCGAACCTGGGACCTTCTGTTTCCAAGCCTAAATCATAACCCACTAATCCACCCCTACGATAGTCATGGCTTATTATGATATTTATAAAATGAAGGCTAAATAGAAAAAATAAATAAAAAAATAATATAAATCACAATATAATATGGATATCCAAGTGTATAACTTAAGACATAACACATAATTTAATGATTGATTAAATACCCTCTATTGCACAATGTAAATTACAGTTAACCATCAAACCCTTATAAAAACTCAATAAATTTGATTCTAATAGTAATAAATTGTTTGATTATATTGTAATTTTTAATATTGAGTGTTATTAGTCTAAAATATTGATATTACTAAAAAATTTATATTTTTTTTACGATCTTAGTTTTGCATATTTTATATCATGAAACATTATATTATATTTTAGAAACAAAATGTGTAATATATTAATGTAATTGTTCATTTTTTAATTCCCAAAAATGACCTTTTACAATTTAATTGCTTATTAAAAATAGAGGATAATAGAAATAGGGAAATCACATGGTCTGTGCTAAGGGTTCGTGCTCAGAGCTGGTTTGGTCTTTTGGACCCAGACCCAGGGTCTGGGATTTACACAACCGACCAATTACTGACCTCAGGAAAACCGTTGATTATTAATTTAAAAGAGACGATGTAAAAAAATTTTAAATGCTGTTTGATTGTATTTTATCACATTTATAAATTTTATAAGTTTTTCTATTCTTTTATTTTTTAAGTTAAAATTAATCAAAGTGTTGGTTATAATAAGTTTTTTAATGAGAGAACAAACAATTTTAAAAAATTAGTACCCAATTAGAGCAATTATAATTAAACTACTATTTTGTTTATTTTTATTTTATTTTATTTTTTTTGGGGGGGGGGGGGGGATTAAATTTTTAAAGAAGGAGAAGCACTAGATTTACCATATACAATATATTATATTTCAAAAAAAATTAAAAACATTATGTGTATTTTTTTATTCATAGAAAAAAATTATATAAATAATATATAATATGGATATCCACGTGTATATCTTATCACATAATAAATATATAATTTAGAAATTATTTTAATGCTCTCTATGACAAAGGAGTAAATTACAGTTAACTATCGTACCAATATAAAAACTCAATATATTTTATTTTAATAGATATTTGAAAAGTAGAATTTTTATTATTTTTTTTAAAAATCGTATTTATTAAATAAATTTTTAATTATAGGAATAAATATTGTTTGATTATTTAGTTATAATTTTTAATATTATGTGTTAAGAAATTTCCAAATAATTTGAATTCTTTATCATGTTAGTTTCGCATAATAATTTTCTAACAGGTAATAAACATCAACGATGAGTGTTAAATGTTTAAAAGAGAACTTATCAAAAAAATATCAACTATAAAAATAACTAAAAATTAATTTATATTAGTACTATTGAAGGAGAAAAAAAATTATAGTATCAACGATTTAATTTATATAAAAAAAATTTAATGATTGCTAATTCTGATAATTCTAGCTATTACAAATATAATAATAAATAAACAGTTTTATATATTAAGCTATCATATCTAATTGATTCTTAATGCACCTTTATATCAACTTTGAATTTACTTAAACATATTATATATTTATAAATATATTATCATACCACCATCAAGGATGCTGAAGGTACAGGCCACTAATTGTAAGAAAATGATGAATTTATTCATTTAGAATAAAAATTTAAGTAAAAAGATTTTTTTAAAAATATTTTAATAATTATTAAATAGATTTCAATAAGGTAAAAAAGTTAATATTTTTTAAAAAAAAAAATTTTTAAATAGGATTTTGATTGAATATGCAATATTTATAGTACAACACTACTATGAATTATTTTTATTTTATTTATTATTTAAGTTGTTTATATAAATTTGTTATTTTTCTATTAAAAAAAATATTTTCCCTTTGAAATTAAAAACATTTTATTTACTTTTTATTTTTACATTTCAAAAATAAATTATAAAATATTTTTTAGGTTGACTTTTAATAAATATAAAAGTAAGTGAGGGGGAGAGGTGGGGGGGGGGGAGTTATTATTTAAAATTATTTTTGATTTTATTACTCATTTATTATAACTTAACATCCCCGGTCTCCAAAGAATCAAAATAAAAATAATAAATGTAAGTATAAATAGTTTTAAAAAATATCTTTTAAATCAAATCGAAGGCTGAGTAATAAAAAATTATATAGAGTTTAGGATGCCCTCTCTTTCCAAGCTCTCCAAGATAAAATTTAATATGAGATATTGCAGAAATTTTGTTAAACTTCAATTTAAAAAAAATGATTAATTCAAAATTAATACAATTATTGCCATTATCTGATAGGAATCAAATAGTGTAGCTAAACAGTTCGATATTAGGCGACTTTTAGTAACTCAATATTTTATTCATAAAAATATTAAGCAAGCCTGAGGATTTAGCTTAGAGGGGACAGATTTGAACATCTATTACTGAAATCTCAAGGTGTGAGCATTCCGGCTAAAAATCGCGCTAATTAACAACAATAGAATAAATTAACCACAAAAATTGGCCTCCAAATTTTGATACAACTTGTAAATAAATATATTTTGGGCTTTTACATTAACATGATATGACAATTTTAGGGGAAATTTAAGGGAATTAACTTACATTTCTCCTGTACATAGGGCCAAAGGTATCCGTTACCTTAGTTTTACATATTAATTTTGTTTTATTTTGTCCAAACTAACAAGGTTTTTAGTTCTTAATAAAAAAATTCTATCTTAATTTGGGATGGTTAAAATACTTCATATGATATTCATTAAAATATTATTCACATCGTATAAGGTATAAATTAAAACGCAAGCAAAAATTCAGAAATTATTTTATTTTATTATATTACATGATATTATTTTATTTTATTATATTACATGATTTTATTTTTATTTAGTCTCTCAACTTTCTTTAAATTTTTTTATAATTAACAAATATGTTTACTATAATAAAAATAAATTTATAAATTATAATATATTTTACCTGCAAAAAAAGAAAATAAAAGGTCAAATGTAAATTCATCATAATATCAAAATATATTTTAACAATTGATAGATTTTTTAATGATATCAGTAAATTTGTTGAGCTTTTAGTTTTTTTTAAGGAATTATATTGATTATAAAATGTTTTAATGATAAAAGAGAAAAGAAGAGAGGAAAGGAAAGGAAAGGAAAGGAAAGGAAAGGAAAGGAAAGGAAAGGAAAGGAAAGGAAAGGAAAGGAAAGGAAAGGAAAGGAAAGGAAAGGAAAGGAAAGGAAAGGAAAGGAAAGGAAAGGAAAGGAAAGGAAAGAGAAAGGAAAGGAAAGAGAAAGAGAAAGAGAAAGAGAAGAGAAGGAAGAAGAGAAAAGAAGAGAAGAGAAGAGAAGAGAAGAGAAGAGAAGAGAAGAGAAGAGAAGAGAAGAGAGAGAAGAAGAGAAGAGAAGAGAAGAGAAGAGAAGAGAAGAGAAGAGAAGAGAAGAGAAGAGAAGAGCCTTATTTATAAAAAATTCACTTGAACCTTCCCGCATTATGAGGATGTATGTTACGTTTATGAATATAAGTAGTTATCAGTGCTACATTATAAATGTGTCATTAAACTTATTTTTTGAATCAATATTTCCTAACTTTATTTTATTATTATATTCCAAAGTGTTGACGAAGATTTTTACCTTCTAAACATCATCAATTTTAATTCTTGGTGTTATGCTCAGTCTTTTTTAAATTCAGCGCCTCTCCTAAATGATATCAAACTCAGTTTATTAAGACAGGGTACGAACTGATATTCATAAGGAAAATCTGATTTTTCATAAACAATTTAATTCCTAATTTAACATTAATATTGCGTTTAAACTCGTTAGCTAACTCCTTATAGTTATGTAACCAGTAGGGGATGAGAAGAAGAGATGTCCCCCCCCAGCAAGAATTTTTGAAAAAATATAAAAGCATTTCGTGAATTTTGAATTGCTAAATAATTTATTTAAATATAAAAAAATTTAATTATTTTTTTTTGTCTATTGTAAAAAAGTATTCATTTATTTGACAAAAATGTTATATCATACTTTAAAAATTTAAGCCTGACCCGGCCCGAAAATTTTTAAAAAAAATTTATAAAAGAGTATACCAAATAAATGGTAATTATAATACATTTTAACTCAAATAATAGTAATTTATGGTCTTAATGAGTTGGAGATGGTTTGGAGGTGGAGGGAGGTTTAATATCCATTTTAATGATAATTAATAACCATAAGTGGACCGGTCTAGGTCTTTGGGAGATAGAAAAAGTTTTAATGCAAAATATTAACATTTAAATAAATGCTAATAAAATAATAATTTGACTTTAATAGTATCCATTTTTTGTTTTAATGGGTTTGACCTAAAATTATTCTAAAAAAATTAATACCCCCCAAGAAAAAGAAGTAATTTTGAAAAAAATTTTAAAAAGATTTTCGAGCCCCTGAGATTGTAAAGGCTAGTGACGGCCGGTTGGACCTAGGTCTGAAG
Organism: Gordionus sp. m RMFG-2023; assembly: GCF_954871325.1. Taxonomy (NCBI): domain Eukaryota; kingdom Metazoa; phylum Nematomorpha; class Gordioida; order Chordodea; family Parachordodidae; genus Gordionus; species Gordionus sp. m RMFG-2023. Next base: position 697 of record NW_027051102.1, on the reverse strand, counting down.
GAAGGGGGTATAAAAAATAAAATTTGGATATGGGTATCATCAAAATGATAAAATTTTCATTCCTAATCATTCTATATACTAGTGAATATTAAAAAAAATAAATAAACTTATTTTATAAGTAAAATTTCCAACACAAAAGTAACCTAAAATTAAATGGAAAATACCCTCCAATGATTTTTTAGAAGATTTAATCAAATTGATTATAAGGAAAATAATATATTAGACATAATAAATATTTACTCTAGAATTTACAGTTTGCGAGTTGCTGGGAAGAATATTTAAATTTATCATATTTTGTATATTTCGCCGCTAATTCGCGCTAACTATGAATTCAGGGTCAATTTTATAATTTTTCGAAAATAAAAATTTCTACGTTATTTTAAACATTTTTTTAGTTCAATGCCGTTATTCTTATCATAATTTTTCTATAAATTTCGTAGAAACTTTGTATTTTTTTAAAAAATTAGGATGATGACACATATATAATACACCTTCTAGAATTGATTTTAATAATTAACTTTGTATTAAAGTTTAAGAAAAATATACGATGAAGTGTTCTTATAACCTTAACTTCGCAATTTTCATACTTATTCTAATGAATTTTATATCCCATATAAATTCCATTGATAACCTCGAATCAGATGGGAGCCTAGATTATTACCACCCGAGGAACTATGTTAAACAGAATAGGTTGAAT
>NW_027051101.1:0-24487 GCF_954871325.1 Gordionus sp. m RMFG-2023 | reverse complement strand
GATCTGAGTGAATTAGCGAGATTATAATCGGAAGGGCAGATCCAATATTTTTGAAATATATATCGGATCTTTTAAATAAGTTGCTTTAACAAAATCGGAAAAATATATAGGCATTAGTTAACATTTTGACAAGTACTCCGGGCCAAAATTAAAATTCAAAGATCAAGGTGCGATCATTTCAAGCCCGAATGAAAATCTGCCTAACGTCGACCGGGTTAGAACAGCCTATGATTTGCCTGTACAAGGATATACGTTCTTATTTTGCAGCTTTCAAATAACTTATAAATTTATATTTAATCCCTATATAATTAAGATATGGAATTTCTTGCAACTGTTGGACTATAGCCGGGAGCTAGTTTTTTTTTCTAATATTTTCCCTACGTTTTATTAGCAACAAGATAAATTTTGCATATTGAAAATGTTGTTGAAAGAGGATTGATTCTAAAATGATATAATTATGGCATGAAGAATGTGATCGCACTTACTTTAAATCGTGAATTCGCCAAGGGAAAAATATTTATGCAGTTCAACGGGCCTTAAAAGTATTTCCTACCAGAGATCTAATCTAAATCCATCATGTATGAAAAGAATTAAAGTCTCAAAGAAAATATAAATAGAAAAAAATAATCGGTTATGACCTTTTCAAATTTCTAAATGAATTTGAAACAAAAAATTAACGAAAGTGACCTTTTATTTCGCCAGAAAAATCACGCTAATGATATCAGAGGAAGAAGAGATTGATTGTTGCACAAAAAAAAGGAAGGATCGATTCTAAGGCTACATTTATAGTAAACGCGTTATATTCAAGCGTTGCGTTATTACAAAATAAAGCCAATAAATAGCTATGATAACGCTATGATGAAATTTGAAAAACATATGTTGCGAGCAAATTCGATAAAAAAAAAGCTTTATTAAAAAACTGAATCACTGTGATAACGCTGCGTTAAATAACGCGCTTCTTGAAAATAACTCGTTTACTATAAATATGTATTTCGTTAATTATATTTATATATTTTTGATATAATTCAGTAATTGCTATTTGATGAATAATAGATCTCAAAGGATGTTAAAGGTATAATTTATGAGTAAAGAAAATATTTTAAAAAAAGGACGAGCCTCCCGTTATGATTCCAATAAGATTACTTTTCGAGTCCACGTTTAAAAGAAGAAGATGATGGTTATGAGTCATTTTTTATCCCAAATTTTAGCATTATAAATCACAATTTAAAAAAAATAAATTCTAAATAATTTTAGGGTATAACTAAGTTTGATGTTATTTAATAAAATAATAAATTGCATCAATTAACAAATATTGAAGTTATATTAAAGATTTTAAAATGAAACATCCACAAAAACAGCATTTAGGCAAAAAAAACTATTTCCAAATATTTTTGCTTAACTGCATTTACAAGTTGCGCAACCATACTTATCATTTTCAAATCCATTTTCGCATTTGTTAGAACATCTGGGTGCGCTACAAACTACAAAAAACAAAATAAGGTAGATTATAATTTAAACGGAAAAATATATTTTGCTATAAAAGTATATTTCAACATTTTAATAAAGAAAATTTGTTAAAATATTTACCGCAATCGCATGTTTGACAGCCCTGTTGGTCAAATTGGTAGCCTTTAGGACATACCGTGCATTTTCTTAGTGGACATACTATATATTTCAGATGCCACACGAATATAAAATAAAATTTTATCAAATAAATTGGTAAAAGTAACATTTTAGCAAAATAATAAGAAATAGAAATCATAATGTAAAAGAGTCCGAAATTATTTCTCGGAGCTAGCCGGCCAGTGATACACTGGTTAAAGAAAATATATGTTTTGTCTTACTAGGCCTGTGTTATGATCCATTTATTTTATATGAGAACAAATATAAATACATGAAACATTTAGAATAGATTAAATTAAATACAGTCGATTTTTTTATAATCAAAGGCCAAGACGGTCAACGATTATTAGGCCTCCTTCTCGTAAAACTTATATTATATAACCTCGCAATCTTTTAACACCTGATGTGACTGCCTGACCACTATCCTCTGGCCATAGATAAATCCTTCATTTGTGATAATACACATACAGTGTTATTAAATTAAAACCCATCCAAATTAAAAACTTTGCAAAAATAATTTTCATTAAATCATCACAACACTGTATCTCATCCTTACCCACTATAGTAACTTTCTTAATCTAGCAAACTAAAAAAAATTACAAATATATAAATCTCAGCAATTGTATATTCCCAATTGCAACTTCTACCATCGGACAGTTTGCTCCTATCACCTTCGGTTTTAAAAAAAAATTAGCTCACAAAGTCAAATTAAGAACAATTGACTCTAGGGTTTTTATTCTATAGGTAGAAACATACTACTATTTGAAATTTAACATTGTTTCTTTTTAGGGAATACAATTATGTTTTACTAAAATTATTTTGATTCTTAATATTTTTATTAGCTCTTTTTTTAAACCGGCTAACTCAATATTTTAGCTAGAAAAATATAGTCTAAACCTCGAGATTTCGATATTAGACATCCAAACCTTTTTGCCATCTATGACCAAAATCTGCGTTTTTTTAAATATAAAAATCGGATTTTGCCGGAAATGTATTCCAGCATGTTTTGTATCTTATGAATTGTAGAAAATTTTACAGTTAACTTTTGAATCATTTATAATTTATGTGAAAAATCTATGGAAAAACTAATAAGTTTAAAAGTTTATGACAAAGTTAACTGAAATTCATAGGGTAGGTATTTTAAACATGATGAACTACATTTCAAGTAAAATCTGATTTTTAAATTTAAAAAAACGCACTCGAAAAAGGATTTCTAGTTTAAAAAAATAAAATATTGTCGGAAAAAACACATTACAGCTAACATATATTTATTTATTAATTAAAGATACTCAATTATTTAATTAATTTGCTCGGAAACCGGAGAAGTTTTTATCAACAATATTATTTTTTTTACATTTCTAGATTTTGGCCAAATTTATTACCCATTCTAGATTTTTGTGTAACAAGTATGGAATTTATTTATGAGTAACAGTTTTTTGAGAATTTAATCAAATATACCGCAATCACATGTTTGACAACCTTGTTTATCAAATTTGTAACCGTTAGGACATGGCTTGCACTTTTTCAGGGGACATACTAAATATTATTTTATATCACCAAATAATAATATAATAAATTTTAATACACAATCGGTAGAGTTGTAACATTTCGGGAAAAAATAAAATAGTTACAGTATAATTTGTCTGATTTTGTCTCTTGATAATTCAGTCAACAACCTAATCTTACTAAAATTTGTAGTCCCAATCAATTTTTAATAACTACTATATATATAAAATGATGAGATAAATTGATGTCAAATTTGGACAAAAATCTTGGTCCTAGGTACCCAAATTAGAGAGCATTTACTGTATATAAAAAAATACCAAAATTACACAGGTTGTACAGTTTATAATAATATAATGTTAACGTCAATGTTTTTTTCCGGAAATGTGTTTCATAGAGTAAGTATTTCAAGATACAATATATCTTTGATAAATCAGAATTAAAAATATAAAATAACGCACTCAAAAATGATTATAAGTTGGAAAAGTAAAACAGCCGGAAATAACATTGCCGCCATTATTTATTAATTAAAGATACTTAATTATCAAATTCGAATTTTTGCCCAGAAACTGAATGTGTTAATCACCAATATTTTTTTTATTTCTAGATTTTGGCCAAAACTTTTATTACCCATTACTGGATTTTGGTAATAAGTATGAAATTTATTAATAATTATACAAATATGAGTAATATTTTTTTTTGAGAATTTAATCAAATATACCGCAATCACATGTTTGACAACCTTGTTCATCAAATTTGTAACCGTTAGGACATGGCTTGCACTTTCTCAGGGGACATACTAAATTTAATTTTATATCATCATTTAATAAATATAATAATTTACTAACAATTCAATCGGTAGATCAGCAAAAAATATAATTTAAATATCTTTAGATTGAAAGTATTAATTTTTTGTCTCGATGGGTATGACTTGGTCTGGTGGGTGGGTGGAAGAGGGGGGGTGTAAAATATAATTTTTTTTGATATGGGTATCAAATAAAAGGTAAAAATATTTTTTTATTGTAATAATAATAATCACTCATAGAGGGCGTGTCTAGATGGGGGTCAGGAATATTTTTATCAACACAAAATGACCTAGACCCGCCCTCTATGTGTGATTTTATTATTACAATAAAATAATATTTTAATTACCTTTTATTTAATACCCATATCAAAAAAATAATAATTTTTTACACCCCCCCCCCCTCCATCCACTCACCAGACCAAGTCATACCCATCAAGCCGAAAAATGAATACTTTCAATTTAAAGATATTTAACTTAGCTTTTATTTAATACCCATATCGATATTTTGTGTTAATAAAAATATTCCTGACCCCCCAAGATATAGACCAGCCATTTATATGTGATTATTATTATCACAATAAAAAAATATTATAATTACCTTTTATTTGATAATATCAAAAAAAATTATTCTTTACATCCACCCCTCCATCTACCCGCCAGTCCAAGTCATACCCATCAAGACCAAGAATGAAGACTTTAAGTCAAAAAATGTTAAAATTAGTTATTATTTGATACACTTATCGATATTTTATTTTGATATAAATATTTCTGACCCCCCAGACCTAGACTCGCCCATTAAGGGGGAGAGATTGACCTCAATAGATCTTTTGATTAGCTATCAATTGATACCCTATATTAGACAAATCTTATTTCATAAGGCCAAAAAACAACAAAATAATAAATAAAAATTTTAAAAAAATAAAGCGAAACGCGCGCACGCTTTTTAAAATAAGATTCTTCTATATCATGGCTCAAACGTGACAATACCGTATAGTTCTTTATCCTTTAAAAATTTGAATTCAATACCTTTAAAACCCGTGATGATCCGGGATAGTTCTGATCTCTTAAAAAATTACCACATATACAATAAAACTTGCCTAATTTGAGAGTTTTAATCATTAGGGGTATTCACTAATTTGACCAAAATTATGGGTCTAAATAAAATTCTTGTTAACTACTACTGGAAAATAAAATATTATGAAAAGTTGTGAGACTCTAAGCTTAGCAAACCAGGTGATCCCAACGATATCCAAATTAGACAGATCATACAGTTTATCCTTATAATAATATATGTCAGCGTCAATGTGTTTATTCCGGTAATATGAATCATATTAAATTTAAATGTTCATTGTTCATGACAAAACTATCTAAAATTCATATGGTAGGCATCTCAAACATGTTGAACTATATTTTTTTTCTGTAAAATTAGATTTTTAAATTTAAAAAACGCACTCAAAAAATGATTTAGAGTTGAAAAAATAAAATATTGCGGAAGAGAACACATTGCCGCTAATATATATTTATCTATTAATTAGAAATACTCAATCATATAATTACAATTATTGCTCAGGAACTGGAAGTGTTTATCAACAATCATTTTTATATTTCTAAAATCAATTTACTACTCATTCTATTGGTGTAACTAGTATTAAATTTATTAATTATTTGCAAATACGAGTATAATAATTTTTTTTTGATAAATTAATCAAATATACCGCAATCACATGTTTGACAACTTTGTTCATCAAATTTATAACCGTTAGGACAAGGCTTGCACTTTCTCAGGGGACATACTAAATATTATTTTATATCACCATTAATTTAATATATATAATCTCCATAATCACATGATGATCGTTTTCGTATCTTCGTAATGTATTTAAAATTTAAGGAGTCTATATAGTGTAATGTTAATTTAATAAAAATTTTTTTTTTTGCCATTCTGAGATTCGAACCTGCGACTTCACGATTGGAAGGCAACTTTCAATGCAGCCCCCCTCACCTTTTTATTTTACTATAATTCTTCATATATATTTAATTTAAAATAACAATCATTTTTTATTTTTTAAATTTTGTCGTTAATTTTCATTTATTATTGGATAAGAAAATCAAATTATGGTAAGTAATAATTTACTGTCCAATTATTTTATTGTAATCTACTTACTAATATAGTTTGTAAAGCAAAGACATTTATTACAGAGACCTGTCTTGTAGGTAAAATTTTGCACATATTGGAATTATATGAAAATATTCAAATTGTGGTAAACATTTTGCTGTTAAATTATTTTATTGTAATATATTTACATTAGTTGGTAAAGCCAATTAATACAGAGACCTGTAGGTAAAATTTTGCACATATTGGAATTATCAAAAATAGCGTTACGCTCTCATGTCACACTTTTCATGTCCAACTTTATAATATATATTTAAAAAATCGTTAAATTTGAAAAGTGCCTGTTGCCCAATCGGGCAAGAACTTCACTTACAAATCTAGACTTGGGTTCGAATCCCGGCAATTTTTTTTTTCTTAATCTAGCAAAATTAATCAAATAGATACGATACAAAGAGTACGAGATTTATTTAAATACTTTTTTAATTCTTGAATTTATGTATAATTTTAAATTTAAACCATTATATGGGAATCAAAATTTTCTCTTTTATTTGATAAGGGATGAATCAGAAATTTTCCTATCTTATGAGGTTTTATTTAAAAATTTATATTTATTTAGGGTTATTCTAAAATTTTCTATTATTTTTATAAAATATGTTAATAAAGTATATATTTAGTCATTTTAATTTATGTGTACAATTAAAAAGTCTTTTAAAATAAATTTTTATTCATTTGTATTTTAAATCTAAAAATTTATTCTTGCAGATGAGAGTTTTATGTTAAAACCCTTAAGAAGGATCCATTCCACATTGAATTTTATACAACTTTATATCTCTTAATTAGGTAATTTTTATGCATAATTAAATACTTGCATCTCTCTTATCTTTTCTGAAATTGGCCTTTCTACATGCATCCCATAGTTTTTTTATTTTCTCATAACTTCATAATTTAATTGTAGAATGTATATTTTTCAAAACTTATAACATTTTTGATTAAATGTATAACTTTTTTGTTTAACTTATATATAATTTGACTATGATTAAAGGTAACCTCCTATTATTTGTTAACTTAGAATATCTTTTTATTTTTTCTATTGTAATTTAATAACAAAGTCTTAAATTTATATTTTGTAACTAAGTAATAAATCATTTGGAAGGGTGGTGGTTTGTTTAAAATTTAAATTAAAATGAACATTTTATTAGCATGGTATTTTAATATGTATTCATAATTTTCATATAAATACCAGGCAGGAGCTAACCAGTAGAATGATAGGTAAATCAGATATTTCCCCATTTGATCCTAATTTTGGAAAAATTTCCCAATAATAAAAATGGCAAAAAAATTATATACATATTAGACAGATTTAATTCTTATAAACCTCTACATCACACCTATTTTTCTGGATTCAAGGAAAAAATAAATTATTCTGGGTTTTCCTGGGTTAGGGAAATATTTTTCACAATTAATATGGACTTGGAAGTAGCTGGGAAACACTTTTTAAAATTAATATAGTCTTAGATTCCTGAAATTATTTTAATTTTAAATATGGGTTAGAAGGAGACATGGCCAGGCCTGATCAAATACCAAGGCCCATGCAATGCAACTTTCATATTCTGATTGTATTTTTAAATGCATTGTGACTTTTTATATATTTTATTTCAGTTCTCAACTATCAAAATTATTATGGTCTTTTTGAAAAAATTTTCTCAAGTGCATGGACCTGGCTTGTGATTTTTTTGTATAGGTGTTATATTTAACACAGAATATTTATATGGCCCTCAGGTAAAAGCTAATTTAAATATATTTTAAAAAAAATAGTATTCATTCTCAGTCTTAATGGGTTGGCCTTTGTCTGTTAAAATAGAATAAAAAATAGATATGGTTTTTAGAGATTTACCCAGGTTGGGAAAAAATTTTGAAAATTACTATGGGTTGGCTAGGCTTGGGATTTTTTTTTATAAAATTTTTATAGGTTGGGCTTTGTTTGAAAAATATGTTTATAAATTTTATTAGGCTGGGCTTGGGGAAAATTTTTCAAAAATTTTATGAGCTAGAATGCTTGAGAATTTTTTTATTATTAACTATGAGTCAGACATTGGCCTAAAAAATTTTTGATTCAGGCCTGGGCTCGGCCTGATCAAATAACCTAGGCCCATGAAAATTTGATTTTGATTGTATTTTTAACATTGATTATTTAAATATTTTATTTCAGTTCTCAACTATCAATATTATTATATTCACTGGGCTTAGAATTTTTCAAAATTATTATGGCTTTGTACTTTGCCTGGGGATTTTTTTAATATTAAATATTAGGTATAAATGATCAGAAATATTTATCAAATAATATTGTAAAAGCTTTAAATTTAATTTTAACAAACCATACTATTTACACTTAGTTTTAATGGATTAAACCTGGCATGAAGAGGGGGGGGGGGAGGGATTAAAGAATAATAATTGGATATTATTTTCAAATAAGAGGTAACAACTATCATAAAAGTAAGAAAAAAATTCTCATTCCCCGTCATTTTTGACGGGCTATCTTCTAGTAATATAATAAATTACAATCATTTCAATCGGTAGAGTAGTAACATTTCGGCAAAAAAATATAATAAGAGTTGCAGTAAAACTTTTCTAATTTTGGCTCTTGATAATTCGGTCAACAACCTAATTTTACCAAAATTTGTCCCAATCAATTTCCTATTAACTACTATATATTAGCAAATGACCTGATAGATTACTATCTATTGGACAAAAATCTTGTCCTAGAGGACCCAAATTAAAGAGGTTTATACTGTATATATAAGAAAAAATTTGCTTACTGCATTGACAAGTTGGGCAGCCGTATTTATCCATTTCAACTCCATTTTGGCAAGGAAAAGGACAAGGGGGTGGGAAACAAACTAAAAAATATATATATTAGGATATAATTATTATCAAAATATTACATAACCTTTTTATATGATTAAATAATTATACAGTAAAACTTGCCTAATTTGAGCTCTTAATAATTAGGGCAATTCACTAATATGACCAAAATTTTGAATCCCAATAAAATTCTTATTAATTAATATTAGAAAATATAAAGGTTTTAATAAATTACGAAACTGTTCAAAGAAGTAATCAAGATCTTTATGGTGTCCATGCTAAACACGTTTTACTGTATTTAATATTATACAATCAAAAAATTGTTTGCAAACTAAATATGATATATTTTTTGGATAAAAAAAAGATAAAAAAATTGTGTAATAAAGTTATTTTTAGCCATTTTAGCCAATTATAAGCTGGCTAAAACTTAAAACGTTTTTATTTATTATTTTTTGTTTTGAGAAAATTATATACTATAAAATTTTATGAAATTTATTTACGGTAATAGATTTGAAAGATGCATATTTACAATTACCAATAAAAGAGAGTTCAAAAGAATACCTAACCATATCAACCCATATTGGTTATTTCCAATATCAATGTATGCCTTTCGGTATTTCTAGTGGGCCGACCATTCCAAAGATATATAAATAATTTATTACAATTGCCAAATGATCTGAGTATATCTTGACGATATTATCATATGGGAAAAATGATGTAGAACATTTGAATAACGTAAAAAAGTATTAATGAAATTAAAACAGGTGGGTATAAAGGCAAAATAAGCCAAAATACGCTTTTTAAATGAATCAGTTTCTTTTCTAGGTTTTGTAATAGGCAAAAATAGAATTCACCCAGCGAAAAAAAAATATGCTATTCGAAGGATACCAACTCCTAATAATTTACACCAATTACGATCTTTTTTAGGACTTGTGAATTATCACGAGAGATTTTTGCCACATTTGCATGGAATTGCCTCTCCACTGCATAAATTAACAAGTTAAATGTTGCTGGGGTTGATCAGACAGGGAATAAGAGGTATTTGATAAAATAAAACAGCCTTTGTCAACAAATAAAACGCTAATTCCATATTCGCCAAACTTGCCAATTATATTGGAATGTGACGCCTCCAACACTGGTTTTGGAGCAGTGTTGTGTCATTTAGTAAAAAAAGGTATTAGCAGACATCGCATTCGCCTCGCGAACATTATTGGAGTCAGAGAAAAATTATGCACCAATAGAAAAAGAGGCACGAGCACTTTTGTTTGGAATGGAAAAATTTTATACTTTCATATTTGGTCGAAAATTTATATTGCGAACAGATCACAAACCTTTGGAAAAATTATTTAGTGATCGGGAACTATTAAAAATATCCAATATTCGATTAACGCGTTGGGCTTGGAAAATGTCCGCATATGATTTTGATATTGAATATGTTCCAGGAAAAGAAAATAAAGTAGCTGATACTTTATCTAGGCTTCCAGTAGAAGGCATAGAATCAAATAACGATGAAAAACATGCGTTAAAAATCAGAGCTATAAATTTGCACGATATAAATATTAGTCAAGTTGAACTCCAAAAGGAGACAAGGAATAGTAGCTTGTTTAAAAAGTAGTTAAAAACATTGAACGTGGATGGGTAGATTTTGATGCGAATTAGTTTGTTTTTATAATCGTAGAGAGGAATTGTCAGTAGATCATTATGTTAATGAATGGAATGGGAAGTTGATAATTCCAACCGTTTTGAGGAAATCAATATTAACGATTATACACAGAGGGCATTCAGGAATAAATGCTATGAAATTAATTTTTAGAATGTATTGTTGGTGGCCTAATTGCGATAAAGACATTGAACAATATGTTCGTCTATGTATGCCATGTCAAAGTAACCGGTCCAATATTCTGGAGGTTTTTTTATATTCGTGAAACATATCTAATATGCCAAGGGAACGAATTTATTTGGATTTCGCGGGACCTATTGATTCGTATTCATGGTTAGTTGGAGTTGATGCACATACTAAATGGTTTGAGGTTGAGTCAATGAGAGAGACCACGTCCACGGCAATGATCAGGGCTTCAAGGAAATGGTTCGCACGGTTTGGAACACCTAGACAAATTGTATCAGATAACGGACCTCAGTTTATTACTGAAGAATTTCGAAAATTTTGTTTCGAGAAAAATATTAAATTGATACATACAAAACCGTACCATCAAAAAACGAACGGTGCGGAAAGAACAATACGAACCCTCAAGAGTCGATATTTTGCAACTAGGAAAGACATCAGGGAGCTTAAGGAAATGGGAGAAGTTTTGATAGCATATAGAATGGGTGAACATCAATCAACTGGACGTTCACCAGCAAAGTTATTATTGGGTCGAAATTTAAAAACGGGATTAAATTAAATGTTAGGGATGAAATGGAACGATCGAATATACGACAAAAAGTAGCGCACGATGATCAATTGAGGGAATTTGAGATTGCACAACCGGTATGGGTGCATTATGAAATAAATTCAGGTTGGAGAGAAGGAGTTATTAAATCCAGAACTGGTAGATATTCTTATTTGGTAGAAAGCAAGGATAGAATGGCACGAAAGCTTGCGGATCAACTTCGAAAAAGGGAGGTAGCTAAAGAAATGGAGAAGTCTTGGCCAGGGGAAGAAAATGGAGTAAATATGGAGTCAGGGAGAGAGCGAGAAAATATAAAAAATAGAGAGTCGGATAGAGTTGAGATTTTAGAAAATGTGGAAGATAACGGAAAACTAGAAACGCGGAAAAGAGCTCGGAAACCTACGAATCGGCTGATTGAGGAGTTGTAAGATCATATGTGTGGGGATATGTTATAAATGAGGTATATTATATATATTATTAATGTTATAAATATCATATACACAATCATGCATGTATAAACCAATTGTCATTATATACCATTTTATCATGTGATATATTCATAGTAAATAAAGGATCTTACCATTTCTACCATGGAGCTATATGGTATGGGATAAGATAACAACTTTTTGAAATAAGAATCACTTAGGATAATGACCCCATAAAATACTTTGAGCAGATTTTCTACTTGTAAAATCTGCCCACTACACCGTGATATGTTTACCAATTATATTTGTAAAAATACCGTCGTTCTAGGGACGCGTTATTCCCGATGATACCCAAAAGCGCGGACATAGATCTCGGAACAGCTAATATGTCCATAGCTCACTAACTATATAATTATGATAGCAGGCACTTCTACTTCGGATAACGCAAGATTTTATTGAAATATAATAAGGAATCTAGGGAGGAGGAAATTTGGATTAAAGGAGGATAGGAGATATGGTATTGCTAAATTAATTTTGATGCTCTAAATTTCTTTTTAATATAAAAATTATTAGTTGTCAAAAAAAAATTATGCGTTGTGGTAGGGGGGAGGGGTATTTCTAAGTGGGAAGATCCGATATAAAGCCTTAGCTGCCCATGATAATATTCTATTTGTAGCAAGAAAGATCTATTTTGTGTGTCAGCCTTTTTTTTGAAGAATATTTATAATTTGTTTTAAACTTATTTCCCATAACCATAAAAATTTTGCGTTTTGGGGTTGAATTCGATATTAGCTATACACCGAAGGGCTTTCCATCCTACCCAGGGTCGTTAAAAGAACGAATTTTGCTTATTCCTAAATCGCCCCCACAATATAAAAGGTAGGTAGCCCTATTTTTTTTATTTTTCAGGCTAAATGATGAGGCTATCCAATGATACAATTAGTTTAATAATATAAAATAAAATTTTATCGCAACACCTGCTATATAACCATGGTCTCCCCTTAATAAAATATATTATCCTGAAAATTGCCTTTTGACTGAAACTTTTTTAGACAGGATAGACATTTGCTATACTGCTAATAGTTAGAGTTAAGGTTATTTTAATTTTCTTCCTTACCAAAATTCAAAATAAAATGGATGAGTGCCTTTGTTGATGATAACGATTGTCAGAATAATTTTGACTTTAACTAATAAAAGGAAGTTGCCTCAATTACACGCCAAGTTACTAGAAGATAATTAGTTCTAATATTTCTTCCTCCTATAATTACATATTATATGAAAACCAAAAATACAAACAATAAAACAACTATATAAATTAGAAACCTGCAGGCTCAATCCTAAGCCCGCGGCCTATTTTAAACAAAATATTTTAAATCGCCATATTAACTACAAAAATTAAAAATAAATGGAATATATTTTAAAAAATCCGGACCCGGGCTGTGCCATGCAAAAGCAAATGTTACCTTTGCATGATATAAATAACAAATAACTATTGTTTTACTAAAATAAGCTTTTATATTTGTATTGTAAAAAAAAAGTGCTATAGATTTTTTTAAATTAAATACTTTAAACAATAAATAAAATAACGCATGGAGGTAAATACGCTAAATAAGAGACAACAAAAATAAATTTTTACAAGCTATCGAATTTTGCTTTAAAAAAATTCAAATATTATAAATTGTATAATTTAAAAAATAACATTTATTCGGTTTCTCAAACACAATAATTATAAAAATGTTATATAATTTTAATTATATATAAAAAAAGGTGAGAAATATAGTTAGGTCATTGCTTTATTTCTAATTGACTAAAAAAATGTCTGTTTTTGTCCAAAGATATCATTTTAGCCTCCATTTTTATTTTTTAAGGAAAATATAGCGTAATATTAAAATAATCAAAAATAAATTAACTCGCCTCTCAGTGAGTAACAGATTTTATTCTTCAGCAAAGCCATTACTCAATTAAATGGAAAAAAAAACATAATATTAATTTTATCATATACCGCAATCACATGTTTGGCAACCTTGTTCAAAATTTTTACATAATCATATTTTCTATAGAGTGGGTTCAAGAGATCAGCAAAATTAGGCCCTGCCCGAACCTCGGGCCTATTTTTTTTTAAAACAATCGGGTTCGGGCATGGTTAGGCTAATATTTTTTTTAAAAATTCGGGCCGGGTTGGGTCGGGCTTTGGAATTTTTTTTTAATATATCTTGTTATCAATTTTATGTTGAATTTTTAATGTAAAATAAAAATATTAGATTTTATTTATAGAAACTAGACGCCATATAACATATATCATATATTTTGAGTAATTATAAAAATTAATTTTTATATTTAAATAAATCAAGCCGGGCCGGGGCGGTAAATTTTTTTCAAAAAAAATCGGGTTCGGGCGAAGCCGAAATTACAAAGAGTAAAAATAAGACCATTTAATGCTATCCTCAACTTTTTGAATAAATTGGTTATAGAAAAGGCGGCATTATCATTAGCTTTAAAAATGAGCATATATACCCCATATGTGGCCGGGAACCTTTTCGGTAATCTTAATTAAGAGTATTAGGGTATTTTACCTCTGGTAAATAAATAAAAGAGCAAAAGGCAATATTTATCAAAATATACCAAAAATTTTATCATTTTAATTTTGTAAAATATTATTTTACCATAGAATTTTATCTATAAAAATGGTTGAAATACTATAATACATATTTCTATTAATTAATTGTAGCCCGTTATAAACTAAATTAAAAAAATACGATAAAAGTTCAATTTTTACCGCAATTGCAAGTCACACATCCATTATCATCCAATTGATAACCATTTGGGCAAAAAGGACACTTTAGTTTAATTTTAGGGCAATCTTGTGAATAGGATAAAAATTCATATAATGTATAATTTAAAAAAAAAATTTTAATTTAAGACAGAACCTATCATCACAATCGAAAATTATTTTAGACCAAACAACCCAATCTTTTTTTTATGAAACATCTGCTACTGCTACTGCATCACTCTATCTACTTAAGTGTTTATCTCTTCCATCTAATAGCTTGTTTTATGACTCACATTCCTTACACTAGATTCTTTTTGCTCCTTTTCTTGATATTTTATTAAACTTCTTTTATTGTTTTTTATAGTTTTATTATAATACAACCTATTAGGTGCATTTACTATAAAGAAAAAATTGATTGCCTAGAGCCCGACTGAATTCGTAAAAGCTGGGTTAAAAGATAAGGAAAGGAAAACATTAAGATAGTTCATGTGGTTGGAGCCACAGTGGGGTGCATCGAAGAAAAAAAGTAAAAGCATCGATAATAATTAGAAAGGTGAAAAGAGGTGATAAATAGAGATTTGGCACTTGATACAGGAAAGTATAGAGGAAATGATTGAATAAAATTCTGATCATTCTTTAATGAACGACAACAGAACTAGATAAAGAAGACTGATAATAATCATTTTAGCCAAAAATAACATTTTAATAATAATGAGAATTAATATACTGCAACGGCAGGTTCTACATCCATTTTGATCGACTTGATTGCCATTAGCACACTCCTTACATTTAAAAAGGGGACAATCTTGAAAAATATATTATATAATATTTTTTATATTTATAACTTGATTTATGCAAATTTTATCAAGATTCTGTATAGTAAGCTTTATATTTATAATCTATAAAGAGGTGAGCAAATCTTAAGGTTATTAAGGCTGACATTATTTTTGACCAAACATCATGATAATCAAACAAATAGGTTTTATTATCGATGATTTTACAATAAAATAATTCTAATAAAATATGAAATATTACCGCATTGGCAAGTTTTACATCCGTTTTCATCGACTTTATTACCATGTATACATTCTTTGCAACCTAACTGGAAGCAATCTTTTAAGATTTATATAAATTTATAAAATTTTAATGATTTTAAAAGTTTTAAAGTTCAATAATGTCAAAATATCTTTTAAATGTGCTACAAAATCTTAAATTTGTCTGACTATATATAAATATAATTATCTAACTTTCACACAATCTAATATAGCAGGCTTAATTTTAACAAAATACTTTATTTTTATATAATTATAGGTGTATATTAACTGCAACGGCAGGTTCTACATCCATTTTCATCGACTTGATAACCATTTGAACATTCCTTACTACATTTTAGCAGAGGGCAATCTTGAAAGATTTTATTTAAAAGTTATTTTTTTTAGGTTATATAGGTGATTAAATATTATAAAAGTTATATTTATCTTATTCCCAATATTAAGAGATCCATTTCAATATAATAAATCATTAGCTATTCCAGCTGATACTAAATGAATTAAAAAGAGACCCACAAAGAGCGGTTTTTTCCCATACTTCGGGTGGAGATGGGGCGAATTAATCTTTTTCAAAGTTTAGGTGAAGGACGGGTGGTTTAGATATTAATATAAAAGTATTATAAAACAAACGTTTCACCTACCATTGTCGGGAGTGGGGGTTGTTTACGCCGATGTCAGTAATAGCATTATTTATTGTTTATTTGAGTTTAAAAAAAACTTCTCAAAAGTGCAATCTGAGGCTATTATTCATATAAAATATTTATTCAAAAACACAGCTATTATAATCTATCGTATATTACAAAAAATAATTTAGGTCGATGCGCCTTTTCACTTGGTTACTTAGTTTTCCGCTTAAATAATTTACATGAAAATTCTATAAATTTTTTTTATTAAATGCAGAGTTTTATTTATAGAAATATGGAAAACCAAAAAGGCGTGACACCATTATCTTATTTATATTCAGCCATGCTTAGAAATCATTTTGATGAATGAATCATTAGTCAATGTAAGCATATATGCCATTAATCGGCATAATTACAATATTATCAGAATTATTTAGAAAAACATTTATTTATATAAAAGTGATTTGCTTGGTGGAACACGAGGCCTCAGTTATTAATCAAATTGTACGGAATGAATTTAGCGTATTAACGGATAATAAGAATCATGTTGTTTTATCAAAATCATATAAATTTAAGAATTAAATATATTTACCTACAGGTTCGCTGATTGTTGTGTAGTTTTGGCAAAAGTAGTTGGAAAGAATGGAGCAGAATATTTAAAATATCAACTTTTAGAGAATAATTTTAATGAGTAAAATTTTGTTGATTTTAAATTTTTTATACCATTTTAATTATAAAAATCAAAATGTAAAACAATACGGTTTTTTTTGAAACCTATTTTGAATATAACTATTTAACTAATTATTTTATAAATGGCCTTGAGGTATAATAAGACTAATAAAAATTACTGTAGTTTAATCTGATTTTTCATGGCGAATTATAATAAGATGTGGATCAAGTCCAAACCTTAATTTATGGCAGTTAAATATTTTATGTTTTGAGCTAGATATCTATATAGATAACCGGATATTAAAAAAATTATATTTTAAATGACATGCCAATTAATAATTTTATCAAATTTTTGAATAAATAACTTGTTTGTCATATAGTAGATGTTACTCTAAAAGACCAAACCTCAAATTATGGCATTAAATATTTTTAAGTTATGAGCTAGATAACTATAACGATAACTGGATTTTTTAAAAAAAATTGTAAATGGCATGCCAAATGACCTTATCAAATTTTTGACTTGTCGTTATATATAACTTTTTTATCATGTAGTAGAAGCATATATTATTAATTATTTAAATATAAATTTTGGTAGAAGAAAAATTTAAAATAATTAATTTTTAATATTTTGTAAAAAAAATAATTTTTTTTTTTTTCTCTTTAGCTTTCACCTTTTCTACTGGTAAGCTCCTTCAACATCTCTCTCCACTTTATGTTATTTATACAATCTCTTTTATCTATTTTATACTTCGCACTAACTTTATGGCCCCATTGAAGTTTTGGCCTACCTCTTTTACGTTTGCCCATCACTTCCAAACTCTCAACTTTATTTCCTATGTAGTTCATAGGCCTTCTCATTGTGTGCCCATACCACCTAAGTCTGTTTACCATTAACTTAGTCTTAATAGGCACTACCTTTAAGCTACTTAGTATTCTTGTACTGCGCACTTTATCCTTTCTTGTTACCCCAGCAATCATCATTCTCATCTCCATAGTTTGTAGACTTCTCTCGTCTGATTCTTTGGTTGGCCATGTTTCCGAACTATATAGAATAGTTGGTTGGACTATGGAACTGTAAATTTTTCCCTTTAATTTGTGTGGGATTCTTTTGTCAAATAGCACTCCAGATAAAGATCTCTACTTTAACCACCCTTGATTAATCTTACTCTTTATCTCTTTTTCTATTGTGCCGTTTGTTTGTATAGTGGAGCCCAAATATTTGCAGCTTTCAATTGCGGATATCTGCCATTCATTTATATCAATAATCTCTGTTTCATCTCCTCCTATCATCATATACTCCGTCTTTTCTCTATTTACTTTTAATCCATGCGTTTCTAGTATATGTATCCAACTCACTAACCTTTCTTTCATTTCATCCTTGGATTCGGCAAGTATCACAATATCATCTGCAAATATCATATTCCACGGGACTGTTTGAGGTATAGACTGTGCTAATACATCTATTACTGTAATGAAGAGAAGTGGGCTGAGAGCCGACCCTTGATAAACTCCTTCGGCTATTGTGAAGCCTGCTGAAGTACCTGTTGTGCTACGGACCATTGTTGTATGTCCCATATACATATCCTGTATTATTCTTATATATTTTTCGGGAACTTTTTTGTGGCGTAGCGCCCACCAGATAAGTTTTCTTGGGATTCTATCGAAGGCCTTTTCTAGATCGAGAAAGACCATGTGTAGTTTTTGTTCTTTTCCCTGTACTTTTCACTCATTTGCCTAATTGCATGGATAGCATCGGTTGTTGATCTAGGCATAAAGCCAAACTGTGTCTCTCCTATTTCGATTATATCTCTTAATCTTTTTTCTATTATTTTTTCGTATAGTTTCAGACAGTGTGACATTAGTTTTATGCCCCTGTAATTTTGACAATTGTGTGGATCCCCTTTATTTTTGAAGATAGGAACTAGATAGCTCTGCCTCCATTTTTGGGGAACCTCTTCATTTCCAAGTATTTTATTGTACAGATTTGTGAGGAGATGTATTCCATCATCTCCTAGTGCTTTAAGGCTTTCTATTGGAATATCGTCTGGACCACTAGCTTTGTTGTTTTTCATATGCTTGAGGCATTAGATTATTTCTTGTTCTGTTATAGGTTGTACAAGGTTTTGACAAGGGGAGTGTTCGTCGAGATGCAATATGTGGGAATTAAAGTTGAGAAGCTCCTGAAAATATTCTTTCCATATATTCATTATTTCTTTTTCCTTTATTATCAATTTCCCATCTTTATTTTTGATTACTTTCGGAGCTCCGTTTATATCCCTAGAGTTCTTTTCTCGCTGTTTGGCTAATCTGTATATTTTATTTTGCCCTTCTTTGGTATGTAGATCTTCGTACATGTCATCGTATGCCATAGATTTGGCCTTAGCCACCGCCTTTGTAGCTAATCTCTTGGATTTTTTGTATCTTGACTTGTCATCTGCATTTTTGGATTTGTACCATATTTTATAAAGCGCTTTTTTCTCCTGTATAGTGGTTTGTACCTCTTGATTACACCACCATAGTTCTTTGTATGATTTGTTGCCTCCTCTTGTCAAGCCTAGTGTCGATTTTGCAGTGTCTATTAATCTGGATGAAAGGTCTGTCCAGATTTTTTCACTGACTTGTGAGGAATTTATTGTCTCAATGTTTGCATTGATTGCAAAGGCATCTGTCATTGTTTTTAATTTGCCCCATTTGATGCATGGTTCCAGTTTTATCTTATTCTGAGTGGATTTATTTGAGATTTGTAAATCCATGATTAGTAGCTTGTGTTGCGCGGCGATATCTTCTCCTGGGATGACTTTGAGTCTATTACATCTTTTAATCTTCTGCAAGAGATTAACATGTAATCTATCTGTGTTTTCCTTGTACCACTTTCGTATGTTATTAAATGACTATCTTTTTTCCTATAGTAGGTGTTGGTTAAGGCAAGGTCGAAGGCTTGCGCAAATTTCAGTACGTGCTCTCCTTCATCATTTCTCTCTCCGTATCCAAAACCACCATGATGTCTTTTGTAGCTATCTCTTGCTTTCCCCACATGCGCATTTAAGTCACCACCAATTATGACTAGGTCTTCCTTAGGGATTTCCATCACTTCTTCATCAAGGATAGCTCTAAAGTCATCTTTTTCTTCTTCCTTGCAACCCGTTTTAGGAGCATATACTGATAGGATGTGTAGTATTGATTGACCAATGCAGAGTTTTATCTTCATTAGTCTATCAGAGATCCTGTTAACTTCTACATATTTTATGAAAAAAAAATAAAATAATATATGTTATTTATTTTATCTGGTTATGCTTGGGTTTTATCGCTTTCGGAGAAAGAAATTATTCTATTCAAAATGTTAAAAGCAGTAAAACATTCTTATATGTTAGCAAAAATGTTCCGGCAATGTGTTAACTTTAAATCCTTTTTTGAGCCAGTTTTTTTTATATTTAAGACTCCCAATTTATCAGAAATGAATACCTACTCTATGAATTTTATATAATTTTGCCATAAATTTTTGAAATTAGTATAATTTATATTAGTTTTTCCATCGATTTTTTATATTGACTCAAAAAGGTTTATGGCAAAATTGTCAACAATTCATAAGATAGATAATTGAAACATGCTGGAATACATTTCCGATAAAATCATTTTTAATTTATTTAAAAAATCGCTCAAAAAATGATTTAAAGTTAACAAAAACAACACATTTCCGGAAAAAACACATTGTATATTATTTTTTTCAAATTTAAATCAATTTTGAGCTCATTTTTTCTAAAAATCTGATTTTATTGGAAATGTATTCCTACATGCTTAGAATACCTATTCATATAAAAAAAACTAATGTAAATTTTATTAAGTTTAAAAATCCATGTGCAAAATTTCGATTATGTCAAAAAATTATTTGAAAAAATAACATATTTAATGAAAATACATATTGTCGCTAACATAATATGGGCATAGATATTGGTATTAACATAGACTGCTCAACAATTAAAAAAACGTGTTTAAAATAATCGATATTTGCAAAATAGCAACCTTGTTTTTATGATAATTTTATCTTTATTATTAAAAGGTTAAAGTGGGCAGTACAAGAATACTAAGTAGTTGAAGTGCTTATTAAGACTAAGTTAATTGTAATGTCGTGATATGTAGATAGTTAAACAATATTATTTTATTCATGCAAATATTTCCTGTTATGAGTTTGTTTAATTATATCATAATACTTATCGATATATTCAAATTTTTCTTATTATACGTTTAATTATATTATAATATTTGTCGATAAATTCAAATTTTAGTTTTGTGTAGTGTTGTTAAATGGCTCGTTTTGAGCCGAATTTTAAAAACGGCTAACTCAATATTTTATCCAGAATACTATTACGCAAGCCTGAATATTTTGTTTGTAGAAGGAACAAAGGTTTAGACATCTATTAGCAAAATCTCGAGACTTAGGCAATATTTTTCTGGCTAAAATATTGAGTTAGCCGTTTTTAAAAATCGGTTCAAAACGAGCCGTTTAACAACACTAGTTTTGTGTAATTTTCATGTTTACCAGTAGATAATATTTATGATAAACAGAAAAAAGCAAATTGAAAATAGATTTGAATATTTAGTTTTTTTTTAGTTTATAAATTGTCTAAATATATTTTTGAATAGCGATAATTGTAAATAATTTAATTTATGAGTATAAAAACTCTAATTTTTTACCTCGCCATCATTAATTTTTTTAATCTTTAATTTTTAATTTATATTAATTTTATTTTTCTTTTATTTTGATTATGTTTTTACCTTATATTTAAGTATTTAATAAAAGATTTAGTATCATTTTAGTTCTAACTTTTCTTTATTTGACAACGGTTCTAATCTCCCATTCCTAAAAATTTTATTATTTTACAATGATGTTGGAGAGTGGAGGCGACAGGGCAATTTCAACAATTCAGTCTAATTAACTCTGAAAAGAAATTTTAAATAAAGGGGGAAGGATATGTATGAAATGACTATCGACACTAAGACAAAGAATAAGAGCAATAAAATATTGGTATCAATATTAATGGTCGTAATTCGGAAAAGAATAGAATTAAAGAATTTGTCACAAGAGATCGTTATAGGTACAAGTAATCGTTTATATATAATATTAGGTTATGGATTAACCAAAAATCTTCATAGAAACGGATTTTCGTCATTGTATTTTTAAAGTGCTGAATATCTTATTATATGATAATTATCTTGCTTTTGTACGAATCGAATGTAATATGTTAATTTTAACATAATAAATTTTTAAAATTGTAATTTTATCAAGGTATAAATTACTGCAACGGCAAGTTCTACATCCATTATCATCGATTTAATAACCATTAGAACAGTACTTAGTACAATTTACCAAAGGAGGGCAATCTTGAAAGATTTTATTAAAAGGATAATTTTTTTGAAAATTTATCTTATGATCAAATGTAAAAGAACAATCAAATAAACTCACCGCGTATTACAATGGATAGAATATCAAACTGTTTTATATATTTTAAATTATTGTGTGAGACATTCCAAACTTTGTAAAACTTATTTTAGAGAAAATATTTAAGAAGAATAGTCATCTCCGCTTTATACCTAAGTCGCTATCAATGTCAATATAAATGTCTGTAGAGAATTTCTAATTCTAGCGTTAATTTCAAGACATGATTAAAATACGTAGATAGGGAACGAAAGAAAGAAAATAAAGAATAATTAAACGTTTAAGATAGCAAAAAGGTTTAGTATAATAGATGGATTTGGGAAAGGCTTTAACCAGATGACGCATGACAGATGAAAATGGAAAAGTAAAATTCTAAAAATAGAGAAAATTCATTCTGACCGCTCAGAACGAAGATGACTGAAAATGTTTATTAGCCATATTTAAAAAAAAACATAGTTTTAATAGAAATAAACATACTACAACGGCAGGTTCTACATCCATTTTCATCGATTTGATTGCCATTAGCACACTTCTTGCATCTCAACAAAGGACAATCTTAAAAGTAGTATATATTTGATAAAGTTCACAATATTTATCCAACTCTCTTAAATAATCGAATAAATTGTAATAATGATTATTAGCTTTGAAATGATTTCAATTTAATTTAAAATTACATTTAATAAAAATATGAATATTACTGCATTGGCAAGTTCTACATCCATTTTCATCGACTTCGTTACCATAAATGCATTCTTTACAACGCAACTGAAGGCATTCTTTAAAGATTTATTTTGTATTAATTTATGATGGCTCTATATAATATTTTTAAAATATTGGGACTGACTATATCTTAATATATATAATTATCTAACTTTTACTTGAATCAAATAAATAAGCTATTTTTAACAAAAAAGAGCAATTTTAAAAAATTGTAATTTTAGCAAGATATAAATTACTGCAGCGGCAAATTCTACATCCATTTTTATCAATTTGATGACCATTAGGACAGACCGTATTACATCTTATCAGAGGGCAATCTTGAAATTTTATTTAAAAGTAAAAATTTTTTTAAAGTTATACATATAGTGCTGATTATAATAATATGAATGTATATTTATCTTATTATCTGCCACAAGTTAAAAGAACATTTAATGAATCATATAACCTATTCCATCTAGAATCATATGGATAACATTGCAAACTGCTTTACAATATATTTTTTTTAGTTTTCAGTGGATGTAGGTCAATGTGATACATCGAAAACATAATTTTAGATACATTACACATTTTAGGAAAAAAAGAATAATCTCCACCTTAATTAGCATTTGAAATTTCTATAATTGACTAAAAATAAATGTATACAAATGCATTTCTAAACTAAGCTCACATCTTCTAACTTTATTCATTAATTTTCTATAATCATTTTCAGTTTGTATAGCCATTCGCTGGAAGAACTTACCATTTGAATAATATGATGTAAAACGATAAATTTTTAATAGATTAACTAAGTCGTCTAAACTAGTGACTTGCAGGTTCAATTATTTTCATACCAAACCCAGTTATTTAGTTTTAAATCAGAGTTTTAATTATAATTATAAAAAAAATTATATGGAAAACCAAAATAGCGTGTCAAAAGTTGATTTGGAAAAAAAATTGATTATAACTAAAATTTCAAATGTAGTTAATTTAGTATATTTTTGTAAATGGAATATGATTTAAAATATATTCATTAGATTATACTTAATTATTTTCATGATAATATATCGTTGTCTCAATGAGATATTGAATCATATTTTCAGTTATATGAACTTCATACACATTAGAACCTGCAAAGTAATTTATTAGCGGGCCGAGCTCGCATTTTAAAAAATTTCGTGTCCGAGCCCATCCGATACATATTTTTAGTTCTAGTCCGTGTCCGACTAAAAAAAAATTGGAATTTGATTATAAATATTACATTTGATTTATCATTTGTATTTTGTTTATGTTCTGATCTTTTAAGAAATTACTTTAATTTGGATCCATTCTATAAACAATTTTATAAATGTATAAATTTGAGGCTATTTAGTTGAAAAGATCTTTGAAAACAAGAATTATCAAATAAAAGTATTTTATAACTGTTATAACAGATTAATATTAAAGAAGGAAAAAATATTATGCTCTACATTATCAATACAACCAATTAAAATTTGAATAAAGATATCAATAACTGCAACGACAG
>NW_027051100.1:0-25049 GCF_954871325.1 Gordionus sp. m RMFG-2023 | reverse complement strand
AGTCTATATCCTTTTAAACGATTTAATTCCCCCCTAACTAATTACATTATAGAAGAGGGCAATTTTTAAGATTTTCTTTAACATTTTATTTTTATTCTTCTTCAAAGTTATGGCTTAATTTACATCTATTCATGTTGTGAAGGTTATATGAGAAATATTCGAAAATTTTTTTTTATTTATTTGTTTTGTGTAACCGATATATAAAATATATCCTTCTTTTTGTACTTCCAACATTCTACAAATTTATATAATTTACTTCGCGTGTAAATACTTCGGGTACAAATCTAGGTTTTTTTCAAGGACAAGGTTAATTTTTGATTCGATAGAAAATTAATTAACTACACTCAAAATTAAACAATGTTTACTTTTAAAACGGGGAAAAAAATTGATGAAAAATATAATGGAAAAATAAAAAAATCGTTTTTAGATTTAACACATATTAATACATTTCTGTAATTCAATAAAAAAGGGTATGTTTGTCTTATTGGGTAAAAGAGAAAAATACTGAGGGATAATAAACCTTAAAAAAAGATTTCATAAAAATAAAACTATATAATAAAGATACGGAAAAAAAATATCTTAAAAACAAAAAAACGGAAGAATAACTCTAGAAATTAAATCCTTCAGAAAGTTAATCGGTTAATATTTAGAAATAAATTAAAAAATAGTCATTATTAGGTTATATGCCAATTCCGTAAAAATTTTACCGCGAAAACTTTTATCGCGAATGTATTATAGCAAATTAAATTTATGGTGAAACCTTATCACAAATCTACTTGCTATTACCATTCCCACATGAATAAAACGCGCAAATTTTTATAACGAAACCCTTACAGCGAACTCTTTAGGGCGAAATAACAAGAGTTAATAATGGAAAAAATTTAAACGAAGTCATTATACCTGAACCCAAATCGTAATTAATATAACGAAAACCATTTCATGAATCTTATATCGCGAAGATATTAACACAGTGAGAGTAATGCCGCGATAATTGCTAATAGTGACTATTTTGAAATAATTATTTTTTAAAAACAAATTTTAAAAAATGGATTTTTCAAAGATAGAACTATAAATTTCTATTTTTAAAACCTGAATAAATTTATTTAATGGATTTTGAACTGAAATGGTTTGGAAGATTTATTATAGTAACAATATTTTATGTTACCCCACCTATGCTTTTTCATCATGGTCTTATTACAGTAGAATAAAATCACATAATTTTACGAATATTATAATTGGGTTTGTTAAATAGCCTTGATCTCTAGGGGAAGTAGAAAAATCTAGAAAATAAAATTAATGGTCTGCGGATATCTCAAACCCTTTACATGGTAAATAAATTAGCACTAATTAAGTTTGAGTTACATTTGATTGTTTTATTTATATAACTTATTTATAAAAAGATTATTATTATTTAGAACTTTCAATTTTGAATTATTTTATTTATATTGGACCCCCCCCCCTTTTATTGTGAGGATTATAATGATTTAGATTTTATATGTAAAAATTCTTATTAAATAATTATTTCAAAACGAAATTAAAGATGACTAGTTAATTGTAAAAATATTACTCACAACATTACCAATGATTAGATTAAATACTTTTCAATCTTGATAAATATTCAGATATGGGGACTTAAAAATGTATCTTGATACAGATATTTTTTAAAAATAGAATCAAGATATATATTTTTATTATAATCAGGTAAAGTTTATAAAAAATTTACTATGTTGATTGTTTTTCATCAGTATATCACTAATATTAATCACCTATGTATAATGTACAATTATTATATTATTACCACCATATTTTCTTAATTAATTGTGTTAAATAACGCTTACCTTGAAATGGAAAGAATCGAAAAATAATAAATTTAATTACAATAGTAATTTTTTTTAAAAATTATATGATAAAAAATCGCAGAATAAAATTGCATCAATATGTATCTAAAATTGTCACAGCTTAAAATCTCTAGATAAATACATTTTATATAAATGTTACTGCATAAGATTTTTTGTATCTAGAAACATAACCCTTCTGGCCGGTCCAAGAGTTAGTTTAGAAAACTCTGGGAAGCAAACCAGATTTTTGCGCCTTAATCGAGATATATATTTCTGAACTACTAAGCCATTACAAAATGAGGATTCATTTTGAATATAAATAATCTTTTTTGCAAATTAAAAATATTTTTAAAATTATATTTAATTTTTGAAAGTTAAAGAAAGAGAAAGAAAGAAAGAAAGTAAGAAAGAAAGAAAGAAAGAAAGAAAGAAAGAAAGAAAGAAAGAAAGAAAGAAAGAAAGAAAGAAAGAAAGAAAGAAAGAAAGAAAGAAAGAAAGAAAGAAAGAAAGAAAGAAAGAAAGAAAGAAAGAAAGAAAGAAAGAAAGAAAGAAAGAAAGAAAGAAAGAAAGAAAGAAAGAAATAAAGAAATAAAGAAATAAAGAATTAAACATATTTACTCCAATTTTTTAGGATCGTTAGATTGTTCTGCTTGCCCAAGTAGCTTGAAATAAAGGAACAGAAAATAAAAAATTTGATCATCATTTATTATAATCCAATTTTTTGCTTAAGAAATGAGAATTTTGAACTTATTCTCTGGATTTTTAGATAAAATTAATTATTTAAAAAATTATTTAATATCTTGTTATAAAAATCAAAAAAAAAAATTGATATGTTATTTTTTGTTGACAAAACCAGGATGTAAAGATAAATAAATATAACTCGATAACATATCATAATACCAAAGGTTATAAGAAGATTTTTTTAAAATTCTTTTCCAAAACTCTAATGAAAGTAATTTCTATTCCTATCAAGGCTGGGCAAAAGTTACCAACAACATAATGTTACAGTTAGCGCTACGCGACATAAAATGTAACTTTCTTGTAATTCTCCCAAAAAATGTGACGAAGAGCTTTATGGTTACTTTAAAAATGCATTTTTGAGAAAAATAATATTAAAGGTTTTAAATAGAATTTTTTTTGGTTAAATAAAAAGAAACCAAAGAAGGGAATGAGATTTCTTCCTATTGCAAATTTATATTGATAGGATTTAATGATTTATCTGTTTTCCTAAATCAAATTAACCATTAAAGTTTTTATATCCGCAGAGGAATACTACGATATTATTGCGGAAGACGATAAATAATGCTATATATAATCATGGACAAATAGGAGATGCTTACATCCTCTTGTACAAAATTTCTAAGCGGTTTCGGTTCCTCTTTTTTTGGTATTTTGAAATGAATATAATAAAAAATGATCTGAACCTTAATCAAATTTTATCACCCGAACCTTTAAAAATATCGGTAAAGCAGTTTGAATCTTTCGATGAACTCTTTAAACGATTATAATAATAAATTTTTATTGATTGATGATAAGTATCAGTAACTATTTTTTATATATTTTTATATATTGCTAATTGACAGCAACTACCCGAGTTAACGTATAAAAGTGTTCTCAAATATAGTTTATTCTTTATCCTTATGGATATTATTTGACGGAATCAATATTATTTTTAAATGTTAACATTTTTTTCTCTACATAATTATAATAAGTTTGCATGTAGAGAGGTTAGAACCGGTTTTTAAAGTGCAAACCGAACCGATATTATGAATTTTAACAAACCGAAGTTTGATAAATCTTTATTTTTATCGGATACTGAAATATTCGTCGTTTCAATCCTTTAAAACATTTAACTTTAAAAAAAAAGAATAGTTTATCAATATGTTCCTCTCTCTTCTAAAATTTAGCATTCTAAAGAGAAAACTATTGATTAAGTTTATGTTTGACGGAGTTATTTTGAGGTCTTATAACGATATCTTTACTATTTGAAGAATTAAAATAAAATTGGTTTAAGGAGAGAACCTGATATTAATTGCAATTTTAAAGAAATTATTTATTTTTAAAAAAAAATTGATATTTATAAAGATGAATTTATAATTATAAAGTCAAGCAAGAATCGACCTTGCCTGAGGAAACTTGGGGCTTACTTATTTAATCTTTTCACATTTTGACGAATTTTTAGAGATATTAGTTCAATAGATAAAAAGTTAAAGGGTTGTGACCTAAGTCAGCATCTCTTCCATCTTTTTCCTCTCCTCTCCTTCCCTCGCTTTCTTTCTTGCTGGAAATCATACTAACGCAAATACCGCGAAAAATTGGATTCGAAGCCTTTACATCTATCTAAAAAATATCTATTTAAGTATCCACCGACGAGAATCTATTCAATGGGCCATCACATATCAGGCTTTGCGAAAGAGATGGGACATCCTATTCAGTGCTCCTCACGATCAAGCTACCGACAATCTAAACGAGGTCTCCACGACGGTTTTAATAAAAGCCAAGCTACCCAGTCATTACTTTCCTAATTGTCCAGTCTATAATCTCAATCTGTGACGACTTACCATATGAATTCCGAAAAATTATCCCAAGACAACCATAGAACGATTCGTCTCCGAAATATTTACTATAAATAATATACGCATATCTAATATATATAATCGTCGTGATCAAGAAATGAACGATTTCGTATAACCTTAATGTTAATTTTTATTTTTATAACTTTCCTATCATCTTAAGTTAATTTTTATTTTTAATATCAACTTTCTTATCATCTTAATGTTATATAAATCGAAGGAGACTATATATTTCTAATGTTAAATTTTTGTTTTTTTAAAAAAAAAGAAAACTAAATTTTGTAATACAATTCTTCTTATAATGAAATTATATTATGATAAGTAATTTAAATATATTAATATTTATCTTTTTTATTGGAAGTTCCAGGCTTAGGAAAACAATTTCAAAATTATTATCGGTTGGCAAGGTTTGAGAAAATTTTTTTTAAATTAGGGTCGGGCTGGGCTTGCAAAATATTTTTATAAATTATATTGGGTACGTTTGGGAAAATTTTCAAATTTTTATCAGCTTGGACGCTTGGGAATTTTTTTTATTATTAACTATGGATCAGACATTGACCTAAAACAAATAAACCAAGGCATAAAATCTGATTTTGATTGTATTTTTAAATTCATTATGATTTTTTAAAATATTTTATTCCAGTTCTCAACTACCATAATTATTATGATCTTTGGTTGGGGTTGGGGAAATTTTTTCAAAATTATTGTGGCCTTGCTTGGGAATTTTTCTTCATAAATAATAGACATAGATGATCAGTAAATTTTAAAAAATAATATTGATATGGGTATTAGAGGTGGGCGCGGGCCTAATTTTTTATTCACGGCCCGCCCACTCACGGTGGTAATAAAGCCCACTCACGCTTACCACTAAAAAATTTTTGACCCGACCCGCCCGCTCACGAAAGGCAATATTTTGATTCACGCACGTCACGCCCGAAAATTCACGGTGTTTTTATATTTTTCAAAATTGGTAACCTATAATTATATACTTTTTTGAATTTATTCTATTTATTTCTATAATTCCATAACAAAAAATAAATACAATTTATAAATCGAAATTTTTATTTAAAAAAAGAATAATATCCATGTTTTTTGATTTTAATTGAGTACGCCTTTCCTCCAACAAGCGATTGGCTACAGAAAACAATCTTTCACTAGATGCCGAACTTGCAGGGGCGGATAAAATTTTACTCGCTAATTTTTTCAAACAAGGAAACGAATTTTCATGCTTCCAAAACTTCAAAATACTATCATTATTATTTGTCTTCTGAGCGATGAATCTTTTAAGTTCATCCTTGCAGCTTTCTTCGATAGATGGTGAGGGTTCATCAGTATCATCTAGAAATTCTCTAAATGTTTTATTTAATATTAGGTTTCTTGTGAGTGTAGGATGAATTATGACAGCTAATAGTTGGCTTTGGCATTGACTTATTCATATCATATTTTATGACATTTAGCATTTTTATGATAGTTTTATATATATCGTTTTTTTCTTCTTCAGATAAAAACTTAAGGCTTTTGAAATCCAAAATTAAGCCTACTTTATGTAGGGGCTGCATTATGAATCTTTCTTTTAAAAGACATCCAGTCCTGATTTTTAAGGCTTCTATTATTGTTGTATCCCCTTCAGAGGGTTGAC
The DNA here is from genome assembly GCF_954871325.1 of Gordionus sp. m RMFG-2023. Taxonomy (NCBI): domain Eukaryota; kingdom Metazoa; phylum Nematomorpha; class Gordioida; order Chordodea; family Parachordodidae; genus Gordionus; species Gordionus sp. m RMFG-2023. Next base: position 18,999 of record NW_027051100.1, on the reverse strand, counting down.
AAAACTTTAATAATTTTTGTCTCCACAGATAAACTTCATTTATTGTGGGATGAGAATCGGCACTCAGATTTTCCGAGCATTCTTTAAATATTGATAAAAAAAATTCTAACTGCCGTAAGATGGTAATATCAACAGTGGCTAGTCGATTTAATTCTTGCTTGCTAAGCAAGTACACCTGAATTTCGGAATATGATTTTAAGAAACTCTGTATCATGATATATACAGAGTTCCATCTAGTTATCACATCTTGTTTAAGAGTGTAGCCTAGTTTGCTGTTAGCTGTTGATTGTTTGAAATACTGTACTATTTTTTTAACACCATTTATATTTACAGCTATTTCATCCAAACAATTATCAAAAATGTAATGCATATTGTTGTTTAATATATGGCATATGCAGGGTAGCCTTTCATCATCTTTAAATGCACATATTAGGTTTGCCCCGTTATCAGTTACCACTATACATTTACTTAAATAATTTATGTCTGTGTATTCTTCCAAAATTGAATTTACTATAATTTTGATATTGACTCCTGTTTTTTTTTCATCCATTACCCTTGTAGCCAAAACAAATGATTTTAATTCAAAATCCGCCGAGTAATAGTTAAAAAACTACGATTTTTATACTCATCTGTCCAAAAGTCGGTGGTTATGGACGAGTAATTGTTTTTGATCAAGCTTATTATCATAATTTTAATTTCTTCATATATTTTTGGAGCTACTGAATTCATAAGAGTTTTTCGACTAACAAGTATATCTTTTATATTTTGTTGTCCATATGTAACACCAACATTAATTAACTCTTGGCCAAGCTTATAAAATCCTTCACTTTCTGTAGCATTTAAAGGTCGTAGATCTTTACATATAAAATATAACTGATTTTTTTGTAAAACTGCTTTTGATTAATCTGACATTTGTCTTTTAAACATATTATATATTGTCTGATCAGAATGTTTTTTTGTATTTTTTATGACACATTTATGTCATAATAAACTGGCAGTACCTGTTTTACATTTATATGATATCACGTTTTGGCAACTTGTACATTTTACAAAATTTTGTAAGGTACCTTTATAATAAATTGTTAAGAAATTATCCCATATCTTGCTTTTTCTGTTTTCTGGAGCTTTAAATTCAATATCAATGTCTTTCCTTCTTATTTTAGTTAACATCTCTGATTTTGAAATCATGTCCATCTCAATTATTTCATTATTATTATTAACATTATTATCTCCTTCTCCACTGCTTTGTGTATGATTTTCCTCTTCAAGGTCGCTTAAAATCATTTATTTAATAAATAAAGAAGAATGAATGAAGTATTTTTCTAAAATTATTTATACCAAAGATTATAGTAAAAAAATTAAGACCATTTGTTTAAAATTTAAATAATATATTAGAAAAATATGTCATGTGATTTTCCTTAGCCTGATTAATAAAAAGGTATAAACCAAAATTAATAAAACAACAAGATTTTAAATTATATGAGTAATGTTTGAAATTTTTAAAATATTTGTTAACTATATTTTAAAATATATATATAATCCAAATATGCAACTTTATTTATGACAATTATATTGAGTATGTTAGATTTGTTGGTAAATATGAGAAAATTTAAACAATGTGTTATATTAATTTCGAATCATTATAATTTGAGTGAAAATGATTAGTATAAATAATAAAGATAAATGAAAATAAAACATATTTAAATTTATGTATTACCATATTTCCGATTTATTATTTTTCATTGGTTGTTGTATTTTGTTGGGTCTAATAGTACTCTAGATCTTTGAGTTTAATTGTTAATAAAGAAATACTTATTATATATTAATATAATATTATAAATTCTACTCCTTCACTACTCATACATTACATTAAAGCATTTATTACAAATAATAAAAAGTAAAAACTTTCAATGACATTTGTAAATACTAAAATTTATAATTTAATGCGAAGAATTACATTTTCAATGTAAAATAATATATATAATAATAAAATACTTGAAAGAAGATCACTATATACATGTAAATAAGCTTGTTGATAAATTTGATTTGAATTTGAACATATAAATTTTAAAAGAAAAAGCTAGCAAAAGTAAAAATAGGTTTACTCGGATGTTGTTTATAAAATGCGAAAGATTTTTTGTTTTCAAAAACTAATCTTTTTTTTAAAAAACTAAATTAAATTAAATAATAAATAAAATATATATTTTTTAAAATTATAAATTTGCAAATTAATATTAATAAAAAACAATTTTAAAAATTAAAATTTCCGTGATTTATGGAAATTTGTGTTCACGCCCACTCACGCACGGGGAAAATTTTGGAAAGGCCCGTCACGCCCAGTCACGCCTAATAATTTAAAATTTCTTCACATTCACGCCGTGACCCACCGTGACACGGTGGGCGCGTAATTTCACGGCCCGCTCCCACCTCTAATGGGTATCAAGTAAAAGCTTTAAATATATTTTGACTCAAAACATAGCATTTAAACTTAGTTTTAATGGATTGGACCTACCTGAAGGTGGGAGGGGGTTATAAAGAATAAAAATTGGATATTAATTTCAAATAACAGGTAACAACTATCATAAAAGAGTAAGGAGAAAATTCTCATTCTCCGTCATTTTTGATGGACTCAGCAATGCTGACTAACAGGAGCTCTGGTACTCTTAGTTATATATTTTTCATTTTGCCCTTCTAAAAAGACGGGTCATCATACTTTTCTCCCTTATTCGATGATAGATATCAGAAATTAAGAATATCTAATGAGGTGTTATTCACAAATTTACCTCTTTTTCGCCTAAATTTTAATATTTTTATATAATATATTAATAAAGTATATATAGTACCATATACACAAACTCATTACCCCTCAACCCCGTCATTCTTGACGGGTTATTAACTAGTTAATTTATATTTCTCTATTGAACTTTCCTCGCCTTCGGTTTTTAATATTGCAATGTGTTATTAGTTATTTCACTATTACTTTGTGCATATTGAAAATTTCTCGCAATAAGCGCTCTGTCCCAGCGCCATAAAGGCCATGGCACAATAAAAACACCCAATCGTCCGTAAGGGAAAGGGTTCTAGTTTTTAGGCACACGCCAAGTTAAAGTATTTGAGGTATTATGAAGGTACTTTGATAATAAAAAATATTGCGAATGAATAGGCGTGAAAGGAAGATTTAGTGGCTTAAAATTCACATTTCGTGCTTTATGATTCTCTTTTCATAATAAATTTATTAAAAAATTTGGCAGTTGATGCAATACAAATATTAAATATATTGAAAAGAAAATAACTATACAGTATATTATATTATAGACAGAAATAGTACGAAGCTTTCGGTTCTAAAAACAAAAAATTACAAAAAAATATATATTAAATTTGCATTGGATAAAAAAAAATAGTAAAAAAGATGTGGGAAATGATTCTAATGAGCCTGTCTTCGCAGACATTATTGGAAGGTACGGCCCGACCCAATCATCTTTAAAAGGTATGTTTGAATACGAAAAATACGGGCACTGGAAGAAAATTGTTATTGAAAAAAAATATTTTAAAATTTTGTCGAGGTCCCGCTCCTGCTGAAATTAAAATTGAAAAATCAAGATGCGATACGATTCGAGTCAAACAGAATATTTGTCCAAACCTCTTTATTCGAGTTTACCGAGCCAGACCTGAGTTTATTTGAATCAGACTAAAGTTAGTAGGATCTGGCAGGAGTTTGTTTGGATAACACAAGTTTAATTGGGTTGAACTCGAGTTTATAAAGTCCTTTGGGATATTTAATAAACTAGGAAGAAGAATTAAGGAAGTGTGACAATCAAGTAACGTTCAATCATTGGAAGAAGATATTGTCAGAAGGAAAAAAAATTTTTTTGTCAAATTTTGGCATTTCACAATTTTCTATAAAAAAACAACTCATATAAATATTAAATCGGTCCATAAAACAGTATTTTGGGCAAAAATAATAGAAAATTCCAAATATACATCAAATATTTTGCTTAACTGCATTTACAAGTTGCACAACTATACTTGTCTCTTTCAAATCCATTGTCGCATCTGTTAGAACATCTGGGTGTGATCAAAGCTAAAGAAAACAAAGTATAATTATCAGTTTAAATCAATAATATATATTTTAAGACTATATTTTAAATAGGAGTTCTAGTTGCACAACCATACTTGTCTCTTTCAAATCCATTGTCGCATCTGTTAGAACATCTGGGTGTGATCAAAGCTAAAAGAAAACAAAGTATAATTATCAGTTTAAATCAATAATATATTTTAAGACTATATTTCAAATAGGAGTTCTAACAAAAGAGAGATGTAGGCTATGACGCCAAATTATCCCGAATGCTATTTTACATTGTTTAATTCAAAAAAGTATTTTATCAAAATATTTACAGCAATCACATGTTTGACAACCCTGCTCATCAAATTGGTAACTATATGGACATACCGTGCATTTCCTCAGAGGACATTCTGTATAAGAATTGGAAATAAAATATATTACCAAACAAAATCAATAAAAGCAACATTTCAGCAAAAAACAAAATACGAGTGCTAAATATAGTCGCCTAATAATTAGGTTATTCATTCCTTATCCACTTTTTGTAAAAAATGAATTTTTTTATTACATAAATCCATTTTTTAGTTATACTATTCTATTTAAATAAAAATTCCGAAATATTTATAAAATAAGTTAAATCATAGTCTGTATAAAGTTAGACCATCATAGTGAAGAAACTTAAATTTTAACTCTCCTGTAGAATTATAAAAAGTGGAGATGAAAAAATCTATTTATCAGGTGACGATTTATAAAAAATATTTTATCACTGCCATTTTCCCAAGGAAAAGAACAAGGGGAGGGGGAGGGGAACAAACTAAAAATATATACCTGAAAATGATTCGTTTTTTTATTTCTGCCTACCTAATTTGGGCTCTTAATAATTTGGGCAATTTAATAATTTGACTATATAGGACTAAATAAAATTCTTGTTAACTACTATTGGAAAGTAAAATGTTTTGATAAATTGTCAAACTGTCTAAGTTTTTGTAAAATCACTTGGCCCCGACGCCAAATAAGATAGGTTATACAGTTTATAATGTATATGTTAGCGTCAATGTGTTTTTTCCGTCAATATGTTATTTTTTTTAACTTTAAATCATTTTTTGAGCACGTTTTTAAAAATTTTAAAATCTTATTTTACCGGAAATGTATACCATCATCAGTGAATTTCAGACAATTTTACCATGAACTTTTAAGCTTAATATAATATATATTAAAATATTTATATATTTTTTATATAAATTATAAATGACTCAAAGGTTAACAGAAAAAATTGTCTACAATTCATAAGATAAGCGTTCCAAACATAATAGAATATATTTAAAAAAACGAGCTCAAAAAATGATTTAAAGTTGTAAAAATAACATATTGCCGACATCAAAAAAAAAATTTGCGCTTGGAAACATTCGGTTTTAAAACATAATATCAAAAAAAAATGTGCCATAATTTTCTATATGAAAGATAGGTAAAAAAGATAGGGGGAATAAGCTCTATTTGTAGCCATTTTAGATAGCTGGCCAAAGAATTGTGAAAACCTTGTTTCTAAACGAAAAATATAATTTTCGTTTTCAACATTTTTTTAAAAAATATATTTCACTTTATAGAAACCAAATAAATGAACTTATGACTCAATGATTAAAGGATTTTCATACAACAAATATAAATTTATCATCAATTGAATAATATATAGAAGTGCGTCGCCGCGCTAATCCTCCACCGATGGCTATTTTACTACGCCGACGCTAGTGTTAAAAACAGTTACGAAATAATAGTATTTAAAATATTAATAACATCATATTATATTGATTAAGATTGCTACTTAAAAAAATAATCATCCTAATATATTTTTTCTTCATTTCCTATTACTAGATTCATATTAGCAATAAATATGATTTAGGTGATGTTTTATGTGCATAAGAATCTGAACCTTTTCAACTTGAGTGGGCTGCTTTAAACAAAATTCTAATTATTTTTTGAAAAAAATTAATATAATTGATATAAGATTACTTTTCTTCAAATTAATTGTCAGCCAGAGCCATGTTTTTAAGGTTAGAGAAAAGGAATCTCTCCCTCTTTTTACAAAGATTAGCTACCAAAATTATTGGATCTAACTACTTATTATCTCTATTATTTTTCTTAACTCCCCTTAGTTTAAGGGTAAATTAAGACTAAACACTAAAAATGAATATAAGAATCGAATAATATGCTTTAACAATTAAATTATATAGGAATTGGCATGAATAAAGGATTAACATTTATTTTTATAGTATAAAAAGAATTAATAAATTTACAGTTAGCTTGAATGCGCGTGGAAGATATCAATTTTTTTTTAGGAGTATCCTACTATTTGTTTTATTCAAAAATTATGCCCACTCCTCAATAAACAGTCGCACCCTCTCCTAAAACACAAATTACTTGCTACGGACCAGGGGCTAGCCCAACGCCTAGTAGAATTCAAGGTCTTTTTTCACCCTAGTCAAAGCGGACCTAATTTAGCCTATTCACGGGTCAAGATAAAATTGTGTTGTTTATCAATATGACAAAATTTAGGAATTACACATTTACCTATAGGTTGTTTTATTGTTGTGTAGTGTTGACAAAGGTAGCTCGAAAGAATGGGGCAGAATATTAGAAATATCATCATCATTTTTCGAGAAGAAATCATTAATGAGAACTTTAAACTAAATAAAATGAATACTTCATATTTTGCAATATTGTTTATTTTAAAAATGATATAATATTCTGAATATAAAATTAAATTACAATTGGAAACAATTAGAAACATATAATGACGATTTTCCAAAACCTATTAAAACATCTTTTATATTAATTAATTATTTTGTAAATGGCCTGAGGTATTATATAGTATTATAAATTAATACTATGGTTTTGTTAAACTTAATTTTTCATGGTAAATTATAAAAAGAAGGTTTTAAAGTCCAAACCTCAATTTATGACAGTCGAATATTTTGGCAATTAATTTGCATGCACAAGCCCGTGTACAGGAAGCGTCAGTGGATGGAGAGGGTGGGGCAAAGTTTAATTCGGCTAATTATTTTTTGTTTTATAAGTCATTAAATACAAATTTGGATGCTATGTAACCCCCCCCCCCTCCTCATGGCTACGAGGCTGTTCATACATATATTCTATTAAATATTTAATGGGCTTCATATTGGCATCAGATGATCAATTTTCATTAATTTTATTTAAAAAATATGACTCAATTGATATGATAAACTAAATATAAAATAAAAATTAAAAACTTTGTATATTATAGACAAAAATATAATAAATAAAAACTTTATAAAAATCATTAATACATAATTCATTAAAAATAAATTTGATCGTCACATTTTGCCATTCTAAAAATAAAAAAATTGGACGAAATAAAATTACAATCAGGGAAAATGACTTCCCAAGCCTCAACTCAAGTAAGTGTAGTATTTAAATTATAAACTTAGTCAGAGAGTTCTTCCATATCTCCAGATATTGACACTTTTTTTCCCTATAAGTTGCATTTTTTATATAACTTATATACCTTGATAGCATTAAAAAAAACGTCGCATTTTAAAAATAATCATTATTTTAAAAGGCGTCATTAATATTTCTAAACAAAATTTTTTATTTTATTAAAGAATATATTAAACAAAACAGACTTTGTTATCTTCAAATATATTTCTAAGTTTGATCGAATTTTTTTAAACTTTACTATACACTTTTACTCCACCCGCCTTCAATACTTAGATCCGCCCAGTATGAGCGTTAATTATCATCACAATCAAAATATAGCATGATTATCTTTCATTTGATACACTTATCAAATTTTTATTATTCCCCTCCCTCTGAATCAAGTCCAACTCATTAAAACCAAGAGTGAATGTTTTATGTAAAAATAATCCTGACCCCCAACATCTAGACCGGCTAATCCAGAGGATAATAATCATTCCAGATAATGGTTATCAAGATGATTATTGGTAGAAAGCTATATAATATTATCTCGGCATATGTTCCTCAGGTTGGAAGAAGTGAAGAAGAGAAAGATATATTTTGGGACAGTCTATTGGGGGTGACATACACTGGCAAATGAAGAGGGGATTATCCTGGTTGGTGATCTGAATGGACATGTGGGAGCGAGTAGTAAGGGTTATGAAGGAGTACATGGAGGGTTTAGTTACGGCATTATGAGAAATTTGTAAGGAGAGAGAATTCTAGATTTTAGTGATGCTATGGATATGATTGTCTGTAATACAATGTTTAAGAAAGAATCAGAGAAGCGTGACTTATAAGTCGGGTAGTACCAAAAGTGCAGTGGATTACTTGTTATTAAGGAGATGTGATCGATATATAGTAAAAAATGTGAAAGTGATACCGGGAGAGGAATATATAAATCAGCATCCACTAGTTGTAGGAGATCTCACTCTCAAAGGTGCCAGGGTCACTAAAAGAAAGTTTGTCCCAAGGCTGAAGGTTTGGAAATTGAAGAAGGAGAGTGCTAGACGTCAATTCAATATGGCTTTGGCGATTAGGGAGGCGGAGGTGGCACAAGCATATGGGGTGAATGACAAGTGGGAAGCCATGAAGAAAGCCTGGGTAATGACAACTGAGGAGGTATATGGATGGACAAAAGGGCCGCCTAGACATAGGAGACTTGGTGGTGGAACCCGGAGGTAGCGAAATCCGTGGATGAGAAACGGAGGTGTTTCAAAGTATGGTATAATAGCAAAGAAAATAGTGATAACGATATTTACAAGATGGCTAAAAGAAATGCTAAGAAATTTATAGCGATGGCTCAAGAAGAAAAAAGACACGAGTTTGCTAAAGAAATGGAATAATATGGTTCGAGTGTCAAAGCAGATGTCAAAAAAGAGGCAGAATGTGATAGGTGTAAAGTGTTTGAAAAATATGGAAGGAAAAATGGTGATTGATAGTAGTGGTATTAAGAACACCTGGAAGATTTACATGAAAGGACTTTTGAATGAAGAAAATGAATGGGATAATAATGTTAATCGTGCAAAGATAGAAGGCCCAGAGTGTAAATTTGGCAAGGACGAGATAAAGAGAGCAGTGAAAAAGATGTAAAAAGGGAAGGCATCGGATTTAACGATGGTGGTATCAGAGATGTTTAAAGGTTCTTATGATTTATGGATTGAATGGTTAATGAATTTAGCCAATCATATTGTCACAAAAGGAACTATTCCCGAGGACTGGAGAAGAAGTATAATTATCCCAGTATACAAGGGAAAAGGTGATCCTTTAGATTGCGGGTCTTACAGAAACTCTTGGAACATGCAATGAAAGTATTTGAGAGAGTGTTAGAGAAGCGGTTAAGGGAAAAAATTAAAATTGATGAAATGCAGTTTGGTTTTACATCGGGAAAAGGCACGACAGATGCAATTTTTGTGGTGAGACAAATTCAGGAGAAGTATCTTGCTAAGGAAAAGTAACTCTATTATGCGTTTGTTGATTTGGAGAAAGCATTTGATAGGGTGCCGCATGAGATTACTAGATGGGCCTTGAGATAATCAGGTGTGGAAGAATGGTTGGTTACCGCAGTGATGGCAATGTATGTTGGAGCACAAACAGCAGTACGGACGGATTATGGTGATAGTGACAGCTTTGAGGTGAAGGTAGGACTTCATCAAGGATCCGTGCTGAGTCCATTATTATTTATCTTAGTAATGGATGTGGTGGCTAGAGAAATGCGTGAAGGACTTCCCTGGGAGATATTATATGCATATGACCTTGTGTTAATGGCAAACAGTGAGGGAGAATTGAGGGATAAAGTTAGTAAATGGAAGATGACTATAGAAGCAAAGGGCCTGAAAATGAATGCATCAAAAACTAAGGTGATGATTGGTGGGGAAAATCTAAAGATGGAGGAATCCGGTAAGTGGCCTTGTGGTGTATGTGGGAAAAAAGTTGCTAGAAATTCTATCCAATGCACCAGATGCCAGAAATGGGTACATAAAAGATGTAGCGGAAAAAAGGCAGATTGATGTTAGAAAGAATGACCTTTATTTGTAGAACATGCATGAAAGGGATACATAATAATGATAACCTATGGTGGTCTGGATTTGGCAATGGGTGAACCCTAGAAAAAGTGGATAAATTTTGTTATTTAGGTGATATGCTAAACGCACATGGTGGTGTAGATTCTGCCGTTGTTGCAAGGATCAGACAAGCTTGAAAGAAGTTCAGAGAGATGTCGTCTATTCTTACAAATAAAAAGGTTTCTCTGAAGTTATATGTAATTAGAATTAAAACACTATTTATTACAGCGGCATATTTTTTGTTACAAAGATAAACGTATACAACGTATAAATTTTTAAGATTTTATAAAAGCCCAAGAACGGAATTTAGTCGATCCTATAACAATTTATATGAATTTTGAAAAGTCCGCAATCAATAGTCGATACTGTAGGTTTTTTTTTACGATTTAATTACATCTATATACTATCTAGATATGTTAGGACCTTGATTTTAAAATGTATTTCGTAGACCTTGAAATTTTTTTTAATTCTATTTTCCTTTTTCTGTTGTTTTTAGAAATATTTTAAACGGGTTTTTTATGATTGTATGATAAAGCACCCACATCTAGTAATTAATGAAAATTGATAAAGACATAAATATTAAATAAAACCTATACAATAATTTCTATATTTTTTCAACTTTTAGGTAGATACTGTTATTTTTTCCCGAAATGTACAACTCTACCGATTGTGTATTGATATTTATTATTTAATTGGTGATATAAAATAATATTTAGTATGTCCCCTGAAAAAGTGCAAGCCATGTCCTAACGGTTAAAAATTTGATAAAAAAGGTTGTCAAACATGTGATTGCTATATATTTGATAAAATTTTCAAAAAACTGTTACTCATAAATAAATCTTCAATATATAAATTTTTTAAAATATTTTGTTTCGTTGCATAACGACGATTTTTTGGGGAGTGTATGTCCCAATACTCCATTGGCTGATTTTGCCCATGTTGAGGGCTATTTCCATCCTCATTTTATTGATTAGTTCCCATATCTTAAATTTTTTGTGGCCTATAATATGCTGAAATCGATTATTCCATCCTTCACATACATTTGTTCGATTTTCCCCAGCAATCGTAACGTTGAACACATTCCATGTTTTAGGTGGGAACAATGGCTCTACTTGCCTTTGAAGTTTCTCCCATATCTCAATTCTCCATTCACATAATTTTAATCAAAATAAATCAATAATTCTGTATTCATCCGATACAATGGTTTTTAAATACTCCATACCTCGTATGACATCGTGTATAGGTAAGAATGCTAATCCATCGATCATAGCTGCAAATAAACATAACGTTGCATCATTCCGATATGATGATTCTAACCCCAATTCTTGAATCTTCCTATTGGAATGAGTTAGGTGATAAAAACATCCTTGGATGATGAAACATGTCTGATTTTGGCTCTTGATAATTCAGTCAACAAACTAATCTTACTAATTTGTAGTCCCAATTAATTTTTTATTAACTACTATATATATAAAATGATGAGATAAATTGCTATCAAATTTGGACAATCTTGGTCCTACGGTACCCATATTAGAGAGCATTTACTGTATATAAAAAAATATCAAAAATTAGACAGGTTATACAGTTTATAATAATATATATGTTAACGTCAATGTGTTTTTCCGGAAATGTGTTATTTTTTCACCTTTGATTTATTTTCGCTGTTGTTTTAATTAAAAAATCTGATTTTACTGGAAATGTATTCCAAGTGAATTGTAGATAATTTTATAATTAAATTAAAAGTCATTTATAATTTATATAAAAAGGGAAAAACTAATATAAATTATATATATTTCAAATTTTTTTGTCAAAAATGTATGAAATTCATAGAAAGTATTCCAAGATACAATATATCTCTGATTAATTCAGAATTGAAAATATAAAATAACGCACTCAAAAATGATTTAAAGTTGGAAAACTAAAACAGACGGAAAAATAACATTGCCGCCATTATTTATTAATTAAAGATACTTAATTATCAAATTGGAATTTTTGCCCAGAAACTGAAGGTGTTAATCAGCAATATTTTTTTTATTTCTAGATTTTGGCCAAAACTTTTATTACTCATTTCTGGATTTTGGTAATAAGTATGAAATTTATTAATTATTAATGAGTAATATTTTTTTGAGAATTTAATCAAATATACCGCAATCACATGTTTGACAACCTTGTTCAAATTTGTAACCAATAGGACATGGCTTGCACTTTCTTAGGGGACATACTAAATTTTATTTTATAACATCAATTAATAATTATAATAAATTACTAACAATTCAATCGGTAGATCGGCAAAAAATAAAATTTAAATATCTTTAGATTAAAAGTATTGATTTGTCTTAATATATCAGTTCTGGATTTTATAACTCCTTCTCTCCAACCTGAATTTATTTTATTATTCACCTATATCGGTTGTGCAATCTCAAATTCCCTCATTTGAAATTATTCATCATGTGCTGCCTTTTGTCGTATATTCGATCGTTCCATTTCATCCCTAACATTTAAATGTAACCAATTTGATCCGTTTTTAAATTTCACCCCAATAATAACTTTGCTGGTGAACGTCTAGTTGATTGATGTTCATCCATTATATATGCCAGGCGCGTAACCAATGGAGGGGAAAGGGGGAAATCCCCCCCCATCACAAATTTGTCTGTTTTCATAAATATCATTTTAAGCTAATAAAAAATTTACTCCCCCCTCCCACCCCCCCTCCCCCTCCAATTAAAATTTTACTAACATTTGAATATCATATTTCCAACATAAAACTTATTTTTTATAAATAAATTTTCTTAAAATTTCCTTTCCTTGTGAGTACATTAACATTATTCAAAAATATTAATAAAAATGGAGAAATTTTTAGTCAAAACGGTATATAATTTATTATTAAATATATTTATTTTATGAAATTAAAAATTATTAGTTAGTGAGTTAGAATTTATTTTAATAATATTTTAATTATTAATAAATATCTAATTTATTATTTTTCATTTTTCTTTAGAACAGTAAATACACAAAATTTAAATATGTCTGAGCATGTTGGCTCAATTTCCCGATATTTTGAAGTTATTTTATATTCTTGCATGTTTGCCTATTACAACATGCACGAATGAAAGGACATTTTCAAACTTGAGAAGGCTGAAGACATTTTTATTAAGTACTATTTCAGAATCTCGGCTAAATGGATTAGCTATTTTCTCTTCTCTTCTCTTCTCTTCTCTTCTCTTCTCTTCTCTTCTCTTCTCTTCTCTTCTCTTCTCTTCTCTTCTCTTCTCTTCTCTTCTCTTCTCTTCTCTTCTCTTCTCTTCTCTTCTCTTCTCTTCTCTTCTCTTCTCTTCTCTTCTCTTCTCTTCTCTTCTCTTCTTTTCTCTTCAAAAGAAAGAAAGAAAAAAAGAAAGAAAATTCATAGATTTAGTTCCAACGACGAACGAAATTCTAGATAAATTGGCAACATCCACACGAAAATTAAAAATTACATTATAGTTATAGTTTTTAATAAATCTTTTGATAATATTGTATTTGATAGATCTTATAAAAACTTGCTTTTTAAATTATTTTCCAGTCAATTATACACTGTGCACAATAAAAAAAATTTATTCTACTTATATTGTATGAGAATTTAAGCTGAGGTTAGTTTTTAAAGTAAATTTTAAAATAAAATGACATTATATTTTAAATTATAATTTAAAAAAACTTTATTAAATATATAATAAAAAATAGGCTTGTAATATCGATATGCACAAATTAGTAAATAAAAGTTTAAAATAGATATATAATTATATTAAATTATGAATGAATAGAAAAGCTAAAACATAAGACCCGTCCGAAGGCCGGACAAAAGCTGGTCAAAGTACAGCTAAGGGAATTTGTGGGCAAGGCCCCCCAAAAAATCCCCCCCCCCCATAAGAAAATCCTGGATACGCCACTGCTATATGCTATCAAAACTTCTCCCATATCTTCCTCAGGCTCCCTGATGTCTTTCCTAGTTGCAAAATATCGACTCTTGAGGGTTCGTATTGTTCTTTCCGCTAAACCGTTCGTTTTTGGATGGTACGGTTTTGTATGTATCAACTTAATATTTTTCTCGGAACAAAATTTTCGAAATTCTATTGAAATAAAATGAAGTCTATTATCTGACCAATGTCTTTATCGCAATTAGGCCACCAACAATGCATACTAAAAATTGATTTCATAGCATTTATTCCTGGATGCCCTCTGTGTATAATCGTTAATATTGATTTCCTCAAAACGGTTAGAATTACCAACTTACCATTCCATTCAATAACATCATGATCTACTGACAATTCCGATTTTAAAAACAAACTATCTGCATCTTTTTTCGCATCAAAATCCACCCATCCACCTTCAATGTACCATCCCTTGTCTCCTTTTGGAGTTCAACTTGACTAATATTTTTATCGTGCAAATTTATCGCTCTAACGCATGTTTTTCTTCGTTATTTGATTCTATGTCTTCTACTGGAAGCCTAGATAAAGTATCAGCTTTTCTTTTCCTGAAACATATTCACAACATATGCGGACATTTTCCAAGTAAAACGCGTTAATCGACTATTGGATATTTTTGGTAGTTCCCGTTTATCACCAAATGATTTTTCTAAAGGTTTGTGATCTGTTCGCAATATAAATTTTCGACTAAATATGAAAATATGAAATTTTTCCATTCCAAACAAAAGTGCTCGTGCCTCTTTTTCTATTGGTGAATAATTTTTCTCTGACTCTAATACGGTTCGCGAGGCAAATGCGATAGGTCTGCTAATACCTTTTTTTACTAAATGACACAACACAGCTCCAAAACAGTGGAGGGACACATTTTAATATAATTGGCAAGTTTGGCAATATGGAATTAGCGTTTTATTTGTTGACAAAAGCTGTTTTATTTTATCAAATACCTCTTGTTCCCTGTCCGACCAACCCCAGCAATATTTAATGCATGTTAATTTATGCCGTGGAGCGGCAATTATATGCAAATGTGGCAAAAATCTTTCGTGATAATTCATAAGTCATAAAAAAGATCGTAATTGGTGTATATTATTAGAAGTTGGTATCCTTCGAATAGCATCTATTTTTTCTTTCCCTGGGTGTATCATTTTGTCTATTACAAAACCTAGAAAAGAAACTGATTCATTTAAAAGGCGTATTTTGGCCCATTTTGCCTTCATACCCACCTGTTTTAATTTCATTAATACCTTATGTTATTCAAATGTTTTACACCTTTTTTACCCGTTTTGATAATATCGTCAAGATATACTCCGGTCATTTGGCAGTCTTGTAATAAATTATCCATATATCTTTGGAAAATGGTCGACGCACTAGAAAGACCGAAAGGCATACATTGATATTGGAAATAACCAATATGGGTTAATATGTTTAAGTATTCTTTTGAACTCTCTTTGATTGGTAATTGTAAATATACATCTTTCAAATCTATTACCGTAAAGTTTATTTGTTAGCTTAGATATTGAGCATTAAATTCCCATAAATTTCATAAAATTTTATAGTATATATTTTTCTCAAAACAAAAAATAATAAATAAAAACGTTTTAAGTTTTAGCCAGCTTATAATCGGCTAAAATGGCTAAAAATAAACTTTATTACACAATTTGTTTATCTTTCTTTTTATAAAAAAAATATACCATATTTAGTTTGCAAACAATTTTTTGAATGGTATAATATAAAATATAGTAAAACTTGTTTAGCATGGACACCATAAAGGTCTTGATTATTTCTTTGAACAGTTTCCTAATTTATTAAAAACTTTTTATTTTCTAATATTAATTAATAAGAATTTTATTGAAATATAAAATTTTGGTCATATTAGTGAATTGCCCTAATTATTAAGAGCTCAAATTAGGCAAGTTTTACGGTATAACTATTTATCATATAATAAGGTAATATACAATATTTTGATAATAATTATATCCGAATATATATATTTTTAGTTTGTTTCCCACCCCCTTGTCCTTTTCCTTGCCAAAATGGAGTTGAAATGGATAAATACGGCTGCCCAACTTGTCAATGCAGTAAGCAAATTTTTTCTTATATATACAGTATAAACCTCTTTAATTTGGGTACCTCTAGGACAAGATTTTTGTCCAATAGATAGTGATCTATCAGGTCATTTGCTAATATATAGTAGTTAATAGGAAATTGATTGAGACAAATTTTGGTAAAATTAGGTTGTTGACCGAATTATCAAGAGCCAAAATTAGAAAAGTTTTACTGCAACTCTTATTTTATTTTTGCCGAAATGTTACTACTCTACCTATTGAATTTATTGTAATTTATTATATTATTAATTGGTGATATAAAATAATATTTAGTATGTCCCCTGAGAAAGTGCAAGCCTTGTCCTAAGGTTATAAATTTGATGAACGAGGTTGTCAAACATGTGATTGCGGTATATTTGATTAATTTATCAAAAAAAAATTATTATACTTATATTTGCATAATAATTATTAAATTAAATACTAGTTACACCAATAGAATGATTAGTAAATTGATCAAAATTTAGAAATATAAAAAAATGATTGTTGATAAACACTTCCAGTTTCTGAGCAATAATTGTAATTATATAATTGAGTATTTCTAATTAATAAATAAATATATATTAGCGGCAATGTGTTCTCTCCGGCAATGTTTTATTTTTTCAACTCTAAATCATTTTTTGAGTGCCTTTTTTAAATTTAAAAATCTAATTTTACCGAAAAAAAAATATAGTCCAACATGTTTGAAATACCTACCATATGAATTTCAGATAGTTTTGTCATGAACATGAACATCTAAATTTAATATAATTCATATTACCGGAAAAAACACATTGACGGTAACATATATTTTTATAAGGATAAACTGTATGATCTGTCTAATTTGGATATCGTCGGGATCACGGTTTGCCAAGCTTAGAGAGTCTCACAATCAAAACATTTTATTTTCCAGTATTAGTTAACAAGAATTTTATTTAGACCCATAATTTCAAATTAGTGAATTGCCCTAATGATTAAAAAACTCAAATTGTGCAAGTTTTATTGTATATGTCGTAATTTTTTAAGAGATCAGAACTATCCGGGATCATCACGGGTTTTAAAGGGATTGAATTCAATTTTTTAAAGGATAAAGAACTATACCGTATTGTCGCGTTTGAACCATGATATAGAAGAATCTTATTTTAAAAAGCGTTGTTTCACTTAATTTTTTTAAATTATTTTTTATTTTGTTGTTTTTTGGCCCTTATGAAATCAGACTTGTTAATTTAGGGTATCAATTGATAGCAAAAGATCTATTCAACTGAAAGTCAATCTTTCCCCTTAATGGGCGAGTCTAAGTATGATGGTCAGGAATATTTTTCAAAATAAAATATCGATAAGGGTATCAAATAATAGCTATTTTTAACATCTTTTGACTGAAAGTCTTCATTCTTGGTCTTGATGAGCATGACTTGGTCTGGCGGGTAGATGGAGGGGGGGGGGTGTAAAGAATAATTTTTTTTGAAATGGGTATCAAATAAAAGGTAATTAAAATATATTTTTATTGTGATAATAATAATCACTCATAAATGGTCTAGGTCTTAGGGGGTCAGGAATATTTTTATTAACACAAAATATCGATATGGGTATTAAATAAAAGCTAAGTTAAATATCTTTAGATTGAAAGTATATTTTTTTTGTCTTGATGGGTATGACATGGTCTGGAGAGTGCATGGGGGGTGGGTGTAAAAAATTATTATATTTTTGATATGGGTATTAAATAAAAGGCAATTAAAATATTATTTTATTGTAATAATAATAGTCACACATAGAGGGCGGGTCTAGATTATTTTGTGTTGATAAAAATATTCCTGACCCCCATCTAGACCCGCCCTTTATGAGTGATTATTATTATTACAATATAAAAATATTTTTACTTTTTATTTGATACCCATATCAAAAAAAAATATATTTTACACCCATCCCCTCTTCCATCCACCCACCAGACCAAGTCATACCCGAAAGCAAGGATAGAATGGTATAAAAGCTTGCAGATCAACTTCGAAAAAGGGAGGTAGCTAAAGAAATGGAGAAGTCTGGGCCAGGGAAAAAAAATGGATAAAATATGAAGTCATGGAGAGAGAGAGAAAATATAAAAAATAGAGAGTCGGATATAGTTGAGATTTTAGAAAATGTGGAAGATAACGGAAAACTAGAAACGCGGAAATGAGCTCGGAAACCTACAAATTGGCTGATTGAGGAGTTGTAAGATTATATGTGTGGGGATATGTTATAAATGAGATATATTATATATATTATTAATGTTATAAATGCTATATACACAATCATGCATGTATAAACCAATTGTCATTATATACCATTTTATCATGTGATATATTCATAGATAAAGGATCTTACCATTTCTACCATGGTGCTATGTGGTATGGGATAAGATAACAACTTTTTTGTTAATAGTGTTGTTTTTATAAAATAACTAATTGAGTATTAATGTTACATATTGTGTTTATTCAAATTTGTAATTGAGTATTAATTTAAATATTTTGTTACATATTGTGTTTATTCAAATAATTTATTGAGTATTAACTTAAATGTTTTGATTGAAATGTTTTAGTATATATACTAGTTGATTATTGTACATTTGATAATATTAATATTATTATTTTATATTTTTTAAATTAGAAATAAAATTTATTTAAAACAAAACACAACGTAAATATTTCTTATTTCTTTTATGGTGCCCCGGCACGTTTTTGTTAAAAAAAAAAATAAACAAATAATATATATAAAATTTGCCTTAAATTTAAAAAAAAAATTAAAAAAGAAAATTAAATTCGAAGGACGTTTTTTTTTCTTCTAATCTGTGTACATAAATAAAAGGTAAATTGCGT